>NC_040045.1:24991872-25068820 GCF_003713205.1 Coffea eugenioides | reverse complement strand
TAGTTTCTAATTCAGATGTATCATTGACAATAAGATGAAGCTACAGACCTGTGAAGAGAATTTCTAGGAAAGACATCCAGAGAGGCTTCAAAGATTGGGCATGTCACTAATTCCAAGACCAGTCCTTTATTACTAAAAACCATTTGTGTTTTTGAGTCAATGATACCTCTTTTTGTGGAATAGGTAAACTCGATTTAATTTAGTAGCAATCCATGACTTGTCAAGAATTGGCATTTGTGACCAAACCTTCAACCTTATGGCAACTAGTATGCAGTTGCACGTTTAGTAGTCAAACCCTAGACATGAACTAAAGATTAGTTTCTAGTATTTTGGTTGAACACTCCTACTAATAGTAAACTTAAACAAGAAATCATCCATCGTCAACCAGCTTTTTCTTGGGGTTTGTATGGTGCAGTGGGCTATAAAATTTTGGCTTTAAGAAGGGCTAGACTCATCAACCATGATTTGGTGCTTCCAAATTCTGCATCAGCTTCTTAGTACTCTGACATAATTTTGCTAGTCTGTTGGAATAGGATTGTGATTTGAACACCATTTATCAGAAAATAATGAAGAAAGAAAGGTCACACTTGTTCTGCTTCATTCCTAGAGGTTTCAAGAAAAGAATGAGAAGATTACATTACAGTTGAAGAATGTTATTGATATCAGAATTTTAACTGTTATGCTTCGCCTCCCCCCTCCCCACCCACCACAACACTATATGTTAGTTATGTCATGTTTACACATTCTGATTTTCCCTTTTTATGTTGTTGTTGGTGTTATCCAATTGGCACAGGAGGTGCTAACGTTGTCCTTTTTTTGTTCAGCCTTATTTAGTTAGCAGAGCCTTGGAGTGCTAGGGGAATGGACTTGATGTTTTTGTCTTCTGTCAGCGCATATGAATGATGTTCAGTGGGCAAAAAGGTCCCAATGCTCTTAATATATTCAAATGGAAATGGCAAAATGAATCATCCTTAGAAGCAGGATTGCTTAATGATGTACCACCAGAAATTGAATTGTCTGACTACCACAGAGCACCAAGTCCTGGGAGTGAAAGCCCTTCGGGGCTTCTTAATGGTGATAGCTTAAATGTTGAACCAATTGCTGACTTGGACCTGTTCTTTGAGAGGCTTTATAATTATTATTGTGAAAAAGGGCTTTGGTGTATTATAATAAAGTGGATATTTGAGCTTCTGAGTCTTGCTTTCACCATATGCTTTTCTGGATTTTTTTTACTGTATGTTGATTGGAATGGCCTTCGAAATGCAAAATGTGGGATGGATGCAGTGGAATCTGGAATTAAGCCATGCGATCTGGCCAAGGAAGCCCTTCATCAGCATCCCTTGACGCCTTTTACATTGGCAAAATCTATAATTGTTGGTTATTTGGGAATATTCTCTATCTACTGGATCTTTTGTTTCTTGAAATTCTTTGCACAGTTGAAGGACACCCTGAAAATCCGTCATTTCTACTACAACAGGTACATAAAATTGTTTTATGTAAGAATATAATTTTTTCAATGTGAAGCAGTTTATTTTTGGGGTGACGTCTATTTTCTATTACTTAATGGTAAGAGAGCTTGTCTAGTACAATGTGGATTCTAGAAAAATTCTTTTGCATCTCTTTTGCAGTTTGAATGTGACGGATAATGAAATAAAAACCTTGCCATGGGCATTGCTTCTTGAAAAGGTTGTTCAGAGCCAAAGGTCACAACAGTTATGTGTAGTTAAAGACCTTTCTATACATGATGTTGTAATGCGACTGATGCGGAAGGAGAACTACTTGATTGGCATGCTTAACAAGGGTGTGCTTGCTTTTCCTATTTCTCCTTGGGTGCCTGGAGCTGGTCCAACTGTGAAATTTGGTCCAAATGGTGTGCGATATCGGTTGATTCTAACAAAAACCCTTGAGTGGACCTTAAATTGGTGTGTACTGCAAAGCATGTTTGATCGGTAAGCTCCCATTACATCTTCTTTTTTTTTCCCTTTTCCCAAAAACTACTCATAAAATTTCAGAGTTCACAAGTAGGTTGAGCCTTCTGTTGAGCATGCTATTCAGTTTCCATATCTGTATTTGATTACATGTTATTAGGATCCATACTCTTGCATCTTTAGTTCAACGAATGTGCTCAAACATTGACTGCTTTCATGGTAGATGAGATCATTAGTTGATCATACATTCACCATAAATGCAAAGCAGAGTTTATAGTTGCTGCTGTAGGGAGAAAACATTCACAAAATATTATTGTTTGTAACATGTATTGCTTTTTGATACTTGTCAGCCAAGGCTGGAGCATCTGCAGAGGTTTCCAGCTTGTGTAAAGAATGGCATCCTATTAATAACTAAGGCAAAGCTCTTTAATTGGCATTTATGAACGAAGACACTGATTGCATTGGAAATTGATACCTCTTATGCTTTTCAACACTATAAATTTCATTCCTCAGTTAACTTTTTGCATCTTTAATAACTGCATTCTGGGTGGCAGCTCACATGTTTTATTTATTGGTTACTTTTCGCTTAAATGTTTCTTAATATGATGTAAGAGTAGTTTGTGGAAAGTTGCAAAAAAGTCTCTGTTGCTGAAGTTGACTATGTTTTCTGAGCAAGAAATTGTTTCTCTGCAGAAACTTCCGCATCCGAAGGGAATTTATTTCTGACCCTAAAACATTAAAGAAAAGGCTCATGATAGTTGGTTTTGTAATGCTTCTCCTTTCTCCATTTCTTGTAATATTCATGCTGGTCTACCTCTTCCTGAGGCATGCTGAACAGTTCTATAATCATCCAAGTACAGCATCATCCCGAAGATGGTCAAATCTCTCAAAGTGGATATTTAGGGAATTCAATGAGGTATTTTTTCACATTGTTTAAACGTCTTTTTTTAACCATCTTAAGTAATAAACTGTTATCTTTCTTTTATTTCTCTGGTTGCTGTTCTACTTTAGTTTCTATACTTTGTAGTGTTGAAAGGGTTAGAGTGGATAAAGAATGGCTTTAGTTGTTTCTTTTATGCAAAAACCTTTTGGCGTTTGTGCCATCACTTGGGATATTTTCATACACAGAGCCTCTGGCACTTTCTTAAAAGCTACAAGCAATTGGGGATAGTCTCTTTTAGGACATCAGCTTTTCTTTAGAGGATGTAAAGTTATGGGAAGTTGAGCTTATTTATCATAGAAAACTGTTTCTAGGGAGCATTGTACCATGAGGTGGATGCTTGATGCAGCATCAAGCTGCTGGCAGGCCAACTGGTTATTTAGAAATGCTTCTTCAGGATTAGAACGCAGAGAAACTTAGGTAGCAAAGTGGGATTGGGAGATCAGGAAAAAGGAAGAGGAAACTCTAGGAATTATTCCTAAGAACCTTTAGGCAGTGCAGCTTAGGGTAGATTGCATGACACGACGACCAAGAAGACACTGAAATATGCAAGATGTATTGTCAACTCAAATCTGTCTCATTCGGGAGACATACTAGTATGTATAGGCTCCTAAACCTGTTTTTTTACTTTTGGTAGAACTTACCTCTTTCCAAATAAGGTTGGCCTTTTTAAAACTAATAATACCCTGATAGGATTCTTATTTCGACTCTAAATCAAGACATTAGATGTAGTAAATACAAAAGTCATATTAAATTCTGCAAAACAGCTAATTGACCTAAATGCTGTCATTTTAAAATTTGAAAGACTAGAAACCATAAGGACTCTTCTACAATGTTATTAGTGAAGTACTCTTAGGGCATTCCTGCTTCCAAACGAACATTGTGTGTTCCAGTACTTGCCAAAATAATGTGCTCATGGGATATAAAAAACCTTGCCTAGCTTTTAGGCAAATTACTGTTTACTCCTCCCCACCATCCCCCTTTCCTCCAAAAAAAAAAGTTACTTGTCTGGACTTATGAAGCAATTGCTGTTTGAAAGTGTAGCTTTTGCCGAATATGCTATCCTTTGAGTTTTCTGTTAAGTATAAGTTCCACAGGAAAAGGTCTCTCTTTATAGATTAAGTAGTTGACAAGGTGATGAATAAAACCCGTTCACTAATATTTTTCTTTTTCATTTGTTTCTTCTTCTTTTTCTCCTTTTCTCTCATTTTTTCTGCTGGTTGTTCTCTTCGAGTTTTATTCCCTCTCTTGCCTCACTTTACCTCCTTTCCTTGCCCTAAGCAGCATAGTGGTGAATCTTCCCTGCCCTGTTACATTAATGTGAATTTTAACTGAAAACTCTAATAAAGTACCTTTTGGGGTAAAAGAAAATTTTTGAACAGTTGGTGAGTCCGCATGCTTAATCACATTGGGTAACTTCTAGTTTCTCCCCTCTCAATGCTTCATCAACAGCATCGATTAATGATGCCAAATTTTGCATAATATGCATGGGCTAATATCCCAGGTCAACTAGTGGTTAAGGCTTCTTGGTTTGGCTTGGATTCAAATCTTGATCTTCTTTTACGTTTCTGTTTATCAGTTGAATGTTTCTTCGCACACCTCCATGGTACTAATTCCCTAAAATCATGTTTATGTTTAGCTAACTGTTTTGATGGATGTTAAGTTGCTTTGCATTGTGGCAAAGTTCAATTGAATCAGATAAGCATTTTTTTCATCGTTTTTATTTTTGACAAAAAATAGTTCACATTAGAAACATAAGATATATTGCATCTCTCTCTCTCTCTCTCTCTTTATATACATATATATATATATCCCTCCCCCTCTCTCTCTAAATTGTCACTTAATATATTTTTGGTTCTTTGTATAATAATTTTTTCTTGTTCCCCATGTTATTATTCCCACATCACTTTATCACAGATTTGATCTCAAAGTGTATGCAATGACTTGTATTCTTTGTTTATGGTCATGGACGCTCTGAACCACCTCTCTTAAGTCTTGCTTGTTTCTTACAAATTTTGATTTATCTCAAATATTTTTGTATAGCATATTCATGGTTATTTGGATCATGTTGTGGATTTTTTTTGACAGGTTGATCATTTCTTCAAGCACCGGATAAATACCAGTATTCTTCACGCTTCTGGATATCTAAAGCAATTTCCATCACCTATGATATCAATTGTTGCAAGGTTTATCTCACTTGTTTCTGGTGGCTTTGCTGCTATTCTCATCATCGTTGCGTTTCTTGAAGAATCACTGCTGGAAGGCCATGTAAGGTCTTGCGCTTGTTGGAACAACTGTTTTACTGATACTGTTCTGTTAATGATAGTTTATTTAAATGTTGCAGATATTTGGTCGCAACTTGTTCTGGTATGCTGCAGTTTTTGGTACTATAACAGCTATTAGCCGTGCTATGGTGACAGATGAACTTCTTGTCCTCGACCCTCAAGGGATGATGTCACTTGTTGTCCAACATACACATTATATGCCTAAGCGATGGCGGGGAAAAGAGAATACTGAGGCTGTGAGGATGGAGTTTGAAACCCTGTTTCAGGTATTCTTGATTGTGCCTGTTTTACTTTGATATAAGAGTCAATTTAAAACTCTCAGTCATTCTAAGAGTAGACATGTCAACTAACTCAACTTTTATGAGTTGGTTAGCGAGCTTGCTTGGTCTAGTTTCCCCTAAATGTGATGCTTTTAAGCCATTGATTATGTGCTTTTCTAGAAACACTTTTACCTGTATTAATCAGCGGTTTGATGAACAATGTAGATGTAAAGTGCTTATGTATTTCTATTAACATTTTCTAAATGGACCAATGAAATTGCTTGTGCAGTACACAGGAATGATGCTGCTAGAGGAGATGGCTTCGATCTTTCTCACACCATACTTACTTATATTTGTTGTCCCAAAGGTTTTATTTTTAAGTTTTCATAGTTATAATTTGAATTAGCTACATTGACTGCGAAATGCTATTGATGGCTAAGATTTTTTGTTGAATTCGAAAATGCTATTTTTGCAGCGGGTCGATGATGTTTTGCAGTTCATTGTAGATTTCACCATGGATGTAGAAGGTGTTGGTCATGTTTGCAGGCTAGTGTCTTAACTTTAACCATTACTTCTGATACTTTTGTTCAGTATATTAGTTTGAATATTGCTTTAGTAGCCAATTTTGCCTTTTTCTATCAAACTGAAATTTTCAACACTTAATTTCCTGGCAGCTTTAGTGTCTTTGATTTTCAAAGTCATGGCAACTCTAGATATGGTTCACCCTTTAATGCACCTCGCCTCCAGAGGAGTTCCCAGGGAAAAATGGAAAAATCATTCTTGAGGTAATAGAATAACCATTCTGATAATGAACTTCTATGTAATAATTGGGGTATGTTTGCCATTATCTTCTGCATAATCATCTTTTGGTTTAAAATGTTTTTATCTTTTCCATAATTATCTGTTGGGTCTAGCTGGTTTTGGTTGGGCTAACTTGTTTTTTCCATACCTGCAGCTTTCGCACTAGCTATCCTTCTTGGGAACCAAATACTGAGGGAAAGCTCTTCCTGTCCGCTCTTGAGAGATTCAGAGAGCAACAATTGCAAGCGCAGGCACTGAGACCAGCATATGTCACTTCTAGATTTCAGCAATTCAGCCCAAACTACCGAGTTTTAAGCGATAGAAATAGCTACTTGTCAAGAGAAATACCTGTCAACTATTTAGGAACTGGTTATCAGTTAAATTCAATGTTGCCAATGGATGGAGAGCAAAGGGACTACCCCTATATACTGGACTGGTTTTACACCTCACAGCCCCAGCAGTCCAATGATTTAAGAGAGGTTTCATCAAGTTCTTCAGGCATTGCTGAGGAATGCAATAACGACTTATGGACTTCGCCTCGCCTGGCACAAAACGAAGTAACATACGACGAGAATTGGAGACACCTTCTCGAGGATAGAGCACGCAGTCACCTTGAAGCTTCAACATCAGCTCCTCTCTTTCAGGAAAGTGTGCTGAAACATCACGAGTTGAACAATGTTGCACACCCTACCACTAGCCACTGGTGGGCGCGAAGTCGGCCACAGGGTGCAGATCCGCAGACTAGTTTTATGGAGCCCCCAAATTTCAACCGTGAAACAAGTCATTACTACGATAATCTCTCCGATAGAAGTTTAGAGGAAGAGGATCACTTGGACTGGAGAAACTCAAGTAGGTTGTCTCGAACTTTCTTAATGGATGACGATGGAGGGAATTTCAATCTTCCATTTGATGATATTTATACAAGACATTCTCAAAGCTCCCGAGAGAATTTGGATCCTGCAGATATTGTCTGATTTACTCTCTTATACCATACGGTCTAAGATCCATTGAAATGACTGTTCGGGGTGTAAGAAGGGGGTTGGCTTTCTTCCCAGGACTGGTGCTCTCTATTCTTTGTTGTATATAATTTGTTATATAAGTTAGAGACAGCAGATAGGCCTCTGATTGATTTGGAAGGTCGATGTGCCAAAGTCACCGGTGATCCCTCCAAATTTGTTAAATAACCAACCTATTGATTCATATGTCCCCCACTCAATGCAAATGAAAGTAGTTGGGTACTTTGTTCTTGCCTTTTATGCTTGGAAAATAGTTAGGTAGGAAAACTTTAATGGATTGCACACAAAAAATCGTTAATTGAACATTGTTATTCATTTGATTGTGTTGGTCAAATTAAGAAATAAGTACTTGTATGTATGGGGTGGTTCTACACGAGAATGGGTTTCTTTGATGTGTGTGTTGCTTCCAACCGTAATTGTCAAATATAGATATTATGTATGCGACATAAGTTCATTTTTCGTATTGATAAAATCAAAGAACAAAAGGAAATAAATTAAAAATCAAGGAGTGTATGATTTTTATTTTTTTAAAATTTTGTCAACGGAGGGAGGGTCGGAACTTCAGAAATAAGGGCGGAATAAGGAAGTTTGAATATAGAATTTCTAATTTTTAAAGTTTTCACTTAGTCATTAGACCAAAATTCCTTAACGACCATATGAATTAAGGTCTTTTTAACGAGTACATGATTCAATTGACTGATAAGGTTAAAAGATAGAATTTTATTCCAAGGTTGGGATATACACCTTCAACAAACCATTTAACACAAGTTGAGGGACCAAATAGGCTTTCAGTATTAAATTTATAAGCCTTCGGTGTAAGTTTTGAGGAGTTTTACATTAACTTATTGATAATATTCCCATTATATTAACGAAGACTTTATAAATGAAAATCACTTCTAGATTGCTAGTTCATAGAATTGCCAACGATACTTATTAGCCCTCCAATTCGCATCCAACTAGTCAAAAAAAATGTTTATACTCCATTTATGAACGCGAACTAAAAGTACAATCATTGGTGATCGGTAAACTTTTTTCTTTTTTTTTTTCCATAAGAGAGATAGTAGTACCAACGTAAAAATTGACAAGCCTTGCAAAGATGACAGGATCATAACACAAATTCATAATCGAACAATTTTAATTTTGTAACTAATGATAACGGTCTATAACTTGTATATAAAATTCTAATTTGAAAATAAACTGAAGAGAAAATTCAAGATAAACCATGATGATATTTTCAACATACTGTGAGGCATGGGAGAAAGAACCTCACACGAATAAAAAAGGAAATTAATAACTCGATATTGTCCAATTTTTTTTTTAAAAAAAAAGCAAACAAAAAAAAAGTAAATGAGCCAAAAATGAACCAACTCACACAAACCTAATTTATCTATCTACATTGACAAAGCATAATAACTTGGCAAATAAGAAAGAAGAATTTGCCAAATTAACTACTCAATTTTTACAACCCTACCACATTTTGATTTGGGCAGGTTGGGCTATTGATTCAGTGCCCATTTTGCTTCTAATTGACATAATCAGGCATCCATGCAAAAGAGAGATTTCTCAAGTCTACCTTTTATCAAGACAACTACTTCACATAATTACACCCAAAAAAAATACTTCAAATAATTAGCAAAACATTTCCTGCTAACTATCTTCATTAGCAGAACTGCTACTAAAGTATATATTGCTTTCGAAAACATTATCTACATAAAAAAAAAACTAAATGTTCATGATTTAGGGCTATGGTCAAATGGGATTAATTTTCTTGAATTGATCTGCTCCTTTAACACGAGATGAGATTAGCTCTTGTAACTTATAAAATATGCTTTGATTTAACCCCAAATAAAGGATCAAAATGGTGAATTTATTCAATTTTTCAATTCATAAAATTAACTTGTTTTGCGGTCTCCCATTATTCCTCTTTAATTTTCCGTCAATTATTCTATATTGGACATATTTTTGTAAGTTAGCTGATTAAATTGATACGAGTAAGAGACCAAATTGAATAAGACCTCTAGAATAAGAAATTGGAGCAGGGACAATTGCTAGAGTAACCATCTCTAAAAGGTTAAAGGACAAAATTGGTCCAAAAAGTATCGTAAGGCTCAAATTACACCATGTACATCGTTTTCAATGTCATTTGTGGAGTTTACGAAAATTTATTCTATATTTACTTCGTATTCAAAGTAATTTATATTCTAAATAAATAAATATATATTCTTTGTTGAATTAGGCAAAACCATTCTGAAATCATTGAACTCTCAACTGTCTCAGCCACTCCCCCCAAAATAATGGAAGAATTGATAATTTTCTGCAATGCCAAAAAATTTCACCTTCAAAACTGTCCAAGCCTTTGGAATTGCCTTACAAACCTTTCGCGTTGATGCCAAATATAACATCTTAGACTTTCTGTTGCAATGTTGAAATATGTAGCAGATCTATTAAATCATTCAATGGAAATAAGCATGTTAGCTTAACTAATTACTTCTATTCTGGTCATTACTTAATCACTTTCTAATATTCACCACCCTCAGCAACTTGCTGGCAGCAAGGTTCGAACTGGGGACCTAAGCTCCATCTTCAGCAACCTCAACCACCAGACCAAGCCCCTGAGGGCCATGCATGTTGACATGAATCATGATATTCTACATCAATTTGGTTGGGATCTAGGCGTTTGGAAACAAACAACTACCATGTACAATAATTTAATAACAAATAAACTACAAGTATGAAAATAAATAACACGTAATGTGGTTCACTTCCATAATTAAGGCTACGTCCATAGAGAGCACCAATTCTTTATTATAAGAGAAAAATTTCATACAAAAATACAATTTGAACCCAAATCTAATTCTTGTATAATTTTTCTTACCTCCTAAGAACTCTTTCACACTCAACCCATGTAGAAGGTTGCATTATTTGGCCAACACCTAGGTAATAATAGGAAATAACTACTAATTTCTAATCTTATACAGAATTGGAAACAACTACTAATTCCTAAACTCATATAAATAGGAAATTCCTAAACTACTACTTCAAGTAACTAAAACAATTAGGAAACTAGTTACTTCCACATAAAATAAGAAACCTGCCTAAAGAAATTAAACAAATTTTCTAACAAATTTATTAACAATGATTAAAATAGCCTTTTTTTCCTCAAAAACTGATATTGCCCGGATTGGTGAAACTAGGTTCCTCGCAATATTGTTGTCTCGATTTTAGTTGCTTTTATACCTGGCAAAACATAAATTGCTAATACATTTTGTAAGAAAATTTTGATTTATTAACTTTTAGATGGAATTGAGATGCATTATGCCGAATCAAATTCTAAGTTAGGAGGTAATTATTGAAATATATAAATAGTTGGAGTTGGAACGAATGCAGTAATCAAATGCATTGTTTAAAATCTCATAGTTTACTAGGAAGGTTTCCTTATTTTTTGTGTTTGATTTCAGTTGAAACTTTCCTTATTCTTCCCTTCATGCTTTTGTTTAGTGTCTTCGTATGGCAATAGATAGATTCTGTATCTAGGGATCCTTCGATGCACCGCCTATAAATTAAGCAATGCACCAGGGTTTTTCTCATTTAAGTCCAATTTAAGGGTTTGTCAAGTTTTTCTCACTGAGTTCCAACTATGGGGCTGTCAAAAATTGTAGCAATTTTCTTCTGGATTTTGGCTACTTTGGGTAGTTCCATGGCTGAAAATTACCACGGTATATGGAGCATCAATGTTAACAAGTCGACTTCCATGAAGAAGGTTGAAGTAGGTGACACTCACGGTAAGTATGTGACAATGTGTATACAATCATAGGATTAATATTCTTTTACATAAATTTATCGTGTAAAATTTTTTCACATAACCCCCTTAACATAATTTTCTTGTTTGATTATTCAACTTGACTTTAAATTCTGATTTCATCTAATCAGTTTTTTTTTTTTAAATAATGTTTACGTTTCTTTTTTTTTCATCTTGATTTCAAATTTTTTTAATGGCCAAAAAAAAAAACTAAAATTTAGATTCTAGGCAAGAGTAACTTTAGTTGATTGTGATTTTTTTTCCCTCTAAAATCACCATCCATCATCAACCTTTTTTTTTTGGAAAATTTACAACAAACAAGAACGGGCCCTTAATTCTGACTGTGTAACATATATATGCAGTTATCAAGAATGGTCCAAGTTCAGACACTGCAATATTGCAAGAGAAGAAAGATGATTACGAGTCCTACAAACCATCACCGCCAATTGCCTCCTACAATGACAAGAACAATTCTGCAAATTATTCATCTGATGGAGAAAATTATTTCACCAGTCGTAAGGATCATGATGATGATGATGACCAAGACGAAGACGACCACAAACACAAGCACGATGAACATCACAAAGGTCAGATGTGTTCTTGTTCTTGTGGTGCCCCATCAATTCCTGATGCTCCTATGATTCCTAATGCTCCATCAATCCCAACTTCTGATTGTTCTACGAAGGACACGCTTGGGCTAACACTTATTCTTGTTGGTCTTTTATCATTTTATGTTTCCTCTAATTTTGGAGGATCTCTGGAAAGAAATAGACTAGTCGTTAAGAAGTTTGTGAGCCAGTGCTATCTACCTAATAGGTGTGAATTAGATGAAGCAGTACAAGTCCACTCCATAAAAAAGTTGAAGTTTATATAGTTGTTATTCTATTTTTATAGGCTGGTGGGTCATAGTCTTGATGTTATTGGTTGTTCTTGATGTTATTTTGATTCCAATATAGCAGTAATTACATATTTACGTATGGCTTTTTCTATTCTGTGGCTACTTGAATTACAATTAGCAGTATGGCTATAAGATATTAAACATGTGATTGTGTCGAATGGCACATGAAAAGCACACTAAAAAAAGGAATAGATTCACTATAAAATTCTAATATTATCGTGCACGTGTATACTCTAATATTAGTTACGTTTTTACAGACAACATAACATCGGATCCACTTTGTATCCTGTGTTAGAAGAATCATGAATATACTTTAATTATAGACTTTTTGTCTTCGAATAAATTTTTTTTCTTCGAATGTATAAGTGAGTCTTAAAAAAACTTGCAACAATAAGTTTGTAAGACACCAATTGTGAGATGATTCAAATTTGGTTAACTCTACGTCTCTATTTTTGTCCCCATTTCTTTTCTTTTTCCCCTCTTTTCTTTTAACCTTTTTCCTTTTTGTTTCCCTTGCTCTTTCTTTGTCCTGCTTTGAATCTATCTCACAAACCATAAAAATAAGAACATATTTTACTACCCACAAATTATTTTTATTAATTACTTGTTTGGCATCTTGACGTCAACGTTCTAAAAATCTGATGCCAAGAAAGCAGGCTACCTTTTTCCAATGGTTTGCATTTTTTAAAAGTTATTTCTATTTACCAAATAGGCACACAAAAAAAGGAAGGTGAGTCCACTCTTCAATCTTCAAAATTAGTACCCACCCCCATAATTGCATCACTTTCACAACCAAAATTTGCCCTTTTCTTAAAAAAAAAAAAAAAAAACTAACACTTACTTACTTCTTATTTGGTGTCTTCAGACAAATCCTTTTTAAATCAGAGCTCTCAAGTGATCAAGAATACAATACTCAAATCTTGATCAAAGGTTTTTTTTTTTTTTTTTTGGTGGGGGGGAGGAGGAGGGGGAGGGGAGTCAGTTGCAATTTTTCTACCTCAGATGACGATTGAAAAGGGCTGTGGGAGTTAAATAGTAAATTGAGAAATGCAAATAATAAATTACTTCAATCCTATTTTCTTGTAATCAACTGGCTAATACAGTGATGCAGAAAGTAGTAAAGATCAAGAACCCTTAACTAAGGTATTGCAAGATGATGGAGCAGCAATTCGCAAGCATAAGAAGTTATTGTATTGATGATGAATGGATAGAGAAATGTACAAAAATGAATGAGGAATTCTTGTTACAATCCAGATCATCCTTTTCCTTCTCCTATTGCTTCCATTTATACAGCCATTGAGGCGGTGGCCATTCTCCTAACTAACTAATGGTGTCAGCAACCTATAATATGCTAACTATGTAACAAACTAATTGACATCTCAGCACTGGTAGTTATTCAAAATTACAGATTACCCTTGACTGATTTCGTTAACCATTTTCACATGCATCAATTGCCCCTCCTTAGAAAGTCCTTGTCCTCAAGGACTGAAATGAGGGAATTGTCGCTGAAGATCTTGCAAATACTCCCAAGTAGAATCCTCTGGAAAACAATCACTCCATTGAACCAGAACTTGTGTTGCTGCAGTTCGACCCCTTCTTGCTATACGTCTGTCTAGAATTGCTAAATGCTCTATCATAAGTTGTCCCTGATCTGTCACTCCAACAGGGATATGAGATTGAACTGGAACTGACCCCACCTTCTTTTTTAACATAGAAACATGGAAAGTGTGATGAATCCGAACATGAGCTGGAAGTTTCAATTTGTAAGCAGTTGATCCCACCTTACTTCTATTAGGAAAGGCCTAAACTAACGAGGAGCTAGTTTCTGACAATGGTGAGCTCGTAAAGAATGCTGCTTGTATGGTTGCAATTTAACATAAACCCAGTCACAAATGTTGAACTACTTATCAGTCCTATGCTTATCTGCTAGTCGCTTCATCCTATGTTGGGCTTTAGCCAAATGATGCTTAAGCTGATGTATCAGCATCTCTCTAGCCATAAGGCTTCTATCTACTGATTCAACTGTAGCTGCTTTAGGTAGGTATGGTACATGAATGGGGGGTGCCTGACCATAGACCACTTCATAGGGGGTGCATTTGGTAGAAGTGTGAAAGTTGGTGTTGTACCAATATTTTGCTAAAGGTAACCACAGGCTCCACTGCATAGGTTGATCACTGGTCATACATCTTAGGTATTGCTTGAGACATCTGTTGATCACCTCAGTTTGTCCATCACTTTGAGAGTGATATGAAGTAGACATGTGTAACTGCACCTGCTGAAGCTTGAAAAGCTCCTGCCAAAAATTGCTAAAAAATATAGTATCCTTGTCACTCACAATGGACTGGGCATACCATGCAAACGATAAATCTGATCCAAGAATAGCTGAGCCACAGTGATAGCTAAATATGGATGAGCTAAAGCCAAGAAATGTGCATATTTGCTAAGCCTGTCCACCACCAATAAAATGACATTTTTCCCTTGGATAAGGGCAAACCTTCAATGAAATTCATAGAAATATCTATCCAAACCTTGTGTAGAATGGGTAGTGGTTGCAAAAGACCAGAATAAGAAGAATTCTCTGGTTTGGATCTCTGACAGATATCACAAGCTACAGGAAAGTTGGCAACATCACTGAACAAATGTTTCCAATAGACCACACTTTTCAGTCTTTTATAAGTCACTTCCATTCCTGAATGACCACCTTGTGCACTAGAATGCCATAATTCCATCAATTTGTGCCTCAAGGCTAAATCATCTCCAACTACCAACTTGCCCTTCCTTTTAAGAAGCCCCTGACTCCATGTATAATGCCTATGGCACCGGTGCCCTGCAAACAAATTCTGAATAATATCCTGCAGCTGCTTATCAGTCTGCTAGCTATTCTGGATATCAACAATCAAAGAGGAAGTAAAGGTGACCAAGGAATGTAACTATCCTTCTGCATAAGGTCTCCTGGACAAGGCATCGGTAACAATGTTGTCACTGCCCCTTTGTACTGCACTGCATAATCATATTCCATCGGCTTAGCTATCTATTTCTGTTGTAAAGGGGTGTGAATCCTCTGTTCCAGAATGTACTTAAGGCTCTGATGATTAGTTCTGACTATAAAATGTCTGCCAATCAAATAAGCCCTCCATTTCTGTATAGCAGTCACCACTGCTAGCATTTCTTTTTCGTACACAGATAAGGTCTGATGAGTTGGAGACAGTGCCTTGCTAAAGAAAGCAACAGGTCTTTTCCCTTGCACTAGGATTGCCCCAATCCCAGTTCTTGATGCATCAGTCTCAACAGTGAACACTTGATTAAAATCTAGCAATGCCAGTACAAGTGGATTACTCATGGCTTGCTGCAATTACTGAAAAGCCTATGTTGCTGCATTACTCCACTGAAATTGGTTCTTCTTAAGTAACTCAGTCAAAGGCCTGGTGATTCTCCCATAATGTTGCACAAATCTTTTGTAATACCCTGTGAGGCCCAGAAAACCCCTTAGTTCCTTGACATTCTGAGGTATAGGCCAAGATTAGATAGCTGCTATCTTTTGGAGATCTGCCTGTACTCCTTCTGAAGTAATCACATGTCCCAAGTAATTAACTTGCTGTTTTGCAAAAGCACACTTACTCAATTTAACCTTTAAAGTATTAGCTCTCAAGGTTTCAAAAACCTTCCTGAGATGTATCATATCCGCCCATGTTTGACTATATATCAATATATCATTAAAGAAGACTAGCAAGAATTTTTTGAGAAAAGGCTTGAAAACATCATTCATGAGATTCTGGAAAGAAGAGGGAGCATTTGTGAGACCAAATGGCATAACTAGGAATTCATAATGACCATCATGAGTCTTGAAAGCTATCTTATGAATATCTTCTGGGCACATTCTAATTCGATGATAACTAGATCTAAGATCTAGTTTAGAAAAATATTTAGCACCAATCAACTCATCCAGCAATTCTTCAATCAGCGGAATTGGGAATTTGTTCTTGGTAGTAGCTTGGTTCAGTGTCCTATAATCAATACACATCCTCCATGAGCCATCCTTCTTCTTAACCAGCACAACAGGTGATGAATAAGGGCTTGAGCTTGGCCTGATAATGCCACTTTCAAGCATCTCAGTAACCAATCTTTCTATTTCCCCCTTCTAAAAGATTGGATACCTATAAGGTCTGACACTAATAGGGTGAGTGCCTTCCTTGAGAGGTATTCTATGATCATGTAGCCTTTTTGGTGGCAATTCTGTGGGTTCTGGGAACAAATCATCATATTCCTTTAGCAACTGATCTAATGCAGAACCTTCTTGTGTCTGATCACCTTTATGTGTAGCAGTTACAGTAAGAATTTCAGCATTTTCTTTAGTGTGATCAACAACTGCCCTGATCAGGCATAGTTGGGTAGCAGCAATTTGTGAAGGTTTTTGCAAAACTTGCTGCATTTTTTCTTCTTGATCAACTGCAATCCCAATTGCTTCATTCCCCTCAACACTACTCTGTGACCATTCTGCAGGAATTCCATTTTGAGTTCTCCAAAATTCCACTTGACATCTCCAATAGTGGTCAACCACTGAATTCCCAGAACCACTTCACACCTTCCCACTGATAGTACCAGTAGATCAGTTTTGAACTCTTGTCCTTGCATTTTCTAGACAAAGTTGGGACACAATTCATGAGTGGTAAGCTTATTTCCATCCGCAACCTACACCACCAAAGGTTTACCTTCTGTACTTTTAACCCCAACCTCTGTATCACATTAGGGTGGATGAAGTTATGAGAACTACCAGAGTCAATGTGTATATTCACTAATTGTTTGCCCACATGGCCTGTGATCCTCATAATTCTGAAATTTGGGACTGCCATGCTAGTCATAACATTGATTGAAATGTGTGCCAAATTTCCTCCCCTAGCTTCTCTATCATCAACTTCCTCTTCCACGGACTCATCCGCCCTTTCTTCATAAACATCCCCATGGTCATCCCAAATCTCCAATCTATGGAACTGTTTATTACCACATCTATGCCCCATGCCAAATTTTTCATCACACCAAAAACATAATCCCTTAGCCCCTTTATTATCCATTTCTGCTCGAGTTAGCCTTCTGTGAGGTCTTTTTTCCAACTCCTCATTACCCTTCCCAGCACTAGGCAGAGCAGCTACAGAAGAGGTAGGCAATAGGGGCCAAGCATTCTTCCTCCATTGGTGATTAGAAGTCCCAGCATGACTATTATTCTTCCAATAATGGCTAGAATTATAGGTTTGATGCATATTGCTAACAAGATCTGAGAGATTAGGAGATACCTTCTTATTCACTTTGGCTTTCTATTGCATAATTAGCCTTGCCTCCTCTATCTTTGCAAGCGCCCTCAAATGAGCCATGTTCTTAGGCATGAATATCCTAACAGTCAGCTGAATTTCTGGTTTTAATCCACTGAAGAAGCAGCTTGTTGCATAATCTTTAGGTAAATCTACCGTATGGAGTAACTCTTCAAATTGTTCTTGGTACTCTAACATAGTACCAGTCTGCTTTAATTCCTTTAGTTCTCCCATTGGGTCATCATACAGATAATCTCCAAATCTTGCAGACAATTCTCTGATATACTCCTCCCACAAAGGTGCCTCTCGAGCCAACCTGGACTTCATGTAAACTTGGTACCATTGAAGAGCCGTACCCTCCAAATTCACAGCTGCCATTTTAACCTTCAAAGCAGGTGGAGTTTCATCTACCTCAAAGAACTGCTTGCTCCTATATAGCCAACCTCTGAAATATTCCCCGTTGAATTTGGGAAAATCCATTCTAGAAAATCGTGTTGGAATCTGATAGTTACCTCCATTAACCCCAAGAGACCCAGAATTTTAAGGAGAAGAATTCATGTGATCCAGATTAACCACCAGGTTCCTTAGTGCTGTCATTTCCTTCTCAAGTTGATCTTGTTGCTCCCTCAACATGGCCTTTATGTGCTCTTCAAGTTTTCTGTTATCATGTGATCTAGTGCCTTCTACCATCTCTGACCTCTGAGCTAGATAACCCCGCTTTAATTCCATTGATGCAAAAAGCAGTAAAGATCAATAATCCTTAACTCAGGAATTGCAAGATAATGGAGCAACAATTTGTAAGCATAAGGAGTTATTGTATTGATGATGAATGGCTAGAGAAATGTACAAAAATGAATGAGGAATTCTTGTTACAATCCAGATCATCCTTTTCCTTCTCCTATTGCTTCCATTTATACAGCCATTGAGGCGGTGGCCATTTTCCTAACTAACTAATGATGTCAGCAACCTGTAATATGCTAACTACATAACAAACTAAATGACATCTCAGCACTGGTAGTTATTCAAAATTACAGATTACCCTTGACTGATTTTGTTAACCATTTTCACGTGCATCATACAAGAACATTGACATTACTTCCCGAAGAGGCTAAGTAATGTCTTAAATTTCACAGCAATTTTTAAATTCACTCCTAGGAATTTAGTTGCAACTTTCTAAGTAACAATTCTACATTCATGTGATATAGGAATTTATTAAGCCTCACCCATATCCCAAAGGGCAGGGCCAGTGCAGTTGTGATTTGGGCTGTGCGGTGTTGTGTTTATTCTATTATTTCATGTATAATTATATTTATTATTGTATTTTTTAAAAAAATTAGTATATATAAATAAAATATTTTACATATATTTAATACAACAATAACTTTTTATAAAAGCAATATACGCCTTATAGTATATTGAAAAATTCTGCCCTATCATGTGGCGCAATATTATTGGTGAGCATATTATAGTCTCTAAAATTTTCTCCAAGTTTTCATTAATTATTCAATATTATTTCTTTTACTAAACAGATTAAATTAGTTTGTTAACCACAACTATGGGACCAAATTGAACAACACCTCAAAATTAATGCACAAAATTGGTAATTTTCTTTGATACCAAAAAGTATCACAAGACGTGTGGAAGACTAAAACATGACACCATGCAAACTCTGCATTAAACACCTGCCACAGTCTTATCCTTTTCCAAGCTTTTCCCTTGCCACGTTCTTTACATGCAAGAAACTACACTGCTATCTCTGGACGAAACATCTCATGTCACAGATAAATCAATTCTCCATCCTTATAACTTCCGTCATCTTCTTCATTCCAGAGGCAACAAAACAAAGATGGCAAAACTCACCCTTTTTGCAGCAAATTTGGTGGTTCTTTTTGCCGTGGCTGTGGCCTTTGACTTCAGTACTCTGATCCCAGATCTCAAGACTCTAGACGTATTCAAAGGAAAAGCACCTAGTTGTGAGAAAGAAATGCAGAAGCAGCAGCTTGACTTCTGCCAAAGATACCTTCAAGAGAGCAGCAGATTCCAACCATCATTCACGGTTGTTCATCAAGCTTCAAGTTGGCGTGAAGCATTCAGGCAATGTTGTGAGCAATTGGAGAAGTTCTCTAAGAAATGCAGATGTGACCCTATAAGACAGGTACTTTTTAATTATTACATTAAAGTTTCATGAAAGTGTGTAATGTTCCTAATCTAAGGGGAGTTCCTGCAATTATTATAAATTCTGTAATTTTTAAAGGAGGTGGAATAAAAAATCAATTACACCTTGTGAAGAACAACTTTTTAGAATTTTTTTGATATTTCTGTTCAGAAAGATTTTAGAAGGATCAACAAGTATATTTCTGTCGAGTGTGTAATTGTCCAGATCTAAGGGCCAAGGTGAGCTTCCTGGATTTATTATGAATTTCATAAACTTTTAAGATAGATGCATGGTTGAAATTATCCCTCGGGGAGAACAAATTTTTGGATTTCTTTTGTTTTCAGATTCTGATTTGAGAAATTTTCTACTATTGTTTATTGCATTCCCTTACGTTTGGTATGATTAATTTGACACCTATCAAGAATTTTTTTTTAGTTTTGCTCATTAGCTTGAGCTTTCTGAAATTTTTTTTTAGTGAAGGTTTGCTCACATAACTTTTTATTGCCATTAAATGTCATGACAATGATGTTGCTTTATTTATCTTTTCTGTTTAATGCCAAATATAACAAATTAGTTCCCTTTATTTTGACAATTGTGTAGTAGATGTCAGATTCTTTAAAATGGTATGTTTTAATTTTAGAAAGGTTTCATAACTTCAACAATCATATTTCCAACAACAATGAAAGAATTGAAATAAGCATGTAATCTTAATTTGCTACTTTATTCCAAGCATTAGTTAATTACTTCTTCACATCATATTCTGCCCAACTCTACTTAGCAATCAAATTCACTTAAATTGTGATATTGGACCTAAATTTATTAATTAGGACACTCTTTCTTTTCGTTTTGTCCAAGTAACTTATATGTCCCAAAATGGTTAGATTAATTCCGGGTCTCTGATAGTAATTGTTTTTATCAATTATCAAATTTAGTTGTTTTTATCTATACCTGGCAACAACCTAAATAACTAGCAGCTTTTCATGAACAAGAAAAAGTTATATGTTCTTTTACTTTCATATGTCACTATTTTTGTAGATAGTTCTGCAGCAAATGCAAGGGGAGCAATTAGAAGGAATTGAGAGGCAAGAAATGTTGCAGACTGCACAGAGTCTTCCTAATTTGTGCCGAATCAAAAAAGCACAGCCTTGTAATATACCTACATCTTTGGCTTCATTTTAGGGCACTTCTATGCAAAATATTCTATGCAAAATATTCTATGCAAAATAATCAAGTACTAAAATTCACCGCTTTAATTTGACATTAGAGATTTTGGTGACATGAGACATGAAATAAACAATTCTTATGTGCATTAACATGAGAATTTGAACCAGTTAGCATCTAAATGGTGCAATATCACGTAAGAATTATTTGGTTACATTGTCATCTTTTCATTTCTTTTCCTTTTCTTTTTCTTGAAGGCCCAAGTGCTTGTTTTCTTGCTGTTCATTTGAAATTATATATCACATAGAAAAATTCATGCATGTCCACTATTACCTTATCCTGCAGTGAAGTTTCAAATTTAGGAAGTAGCCACAACAATACGTTAATTATTCTAACAAAATAGTAGCCTGGGGTACCTCCCTTTTTGTATTCAAAAAATAAAAAAAAATTCACCATTAGGGGGGTTTTTGCCACATCCAAAACGGATCATATTTCAGTTTATAAGTCCCTTATTAACCACTTGGAAATGAAACATGCTTTTCATTCCAATTGCAAGAAAATGTTCATTGTTACACTGAATCCCATGAAGAAACATATATTTATAGGAAAGAGCTACATGTCTGTTAGAATTGGATATACATTTTTATGATGAGGAAATTAGGAACTAGTTTTTAGACCCGGCAACCAAGGGAACAAAACTTTCGTGTAATCTTAACAACCCTAGCCATTTAATGAAGAGATAATAAGGCCTTAAGCTTGTTTTTGGTCCCTCTAACCAAAAAAAAAAAAAAAAACATGTTCGAGCCTTAACAGCCCTAAACACTTCTTAAGCTCCTCTTAGTAAAGCCCTTGCATGGCCAAGAATTAGTGTACATTTAGGGATGAGGAAGTGCACTGCAAACAGGCCCCCTCTTGCACCAAAATCATAGAAGAGATTGCAATAGTGTTTTAAAACTCAGTTTGAACCGGCCAATGAGACCGGTTAAACCTTCAACCATAAAACTTGGTTTGAACCGGCCAATGAGACCCGTTAAACCTTCAACCATTTTGCTTTCCGGTTCATTGCAGTCCCTTAAATTGTGTCTGTTTATTTATGTAGAATCCGAAAAAAAAAAGAGCCGGTTAAAATTCACTTGTGTAATGTGTTTATTTAGCTAAATTTATTATAAAAAAAAAAAAGAGAGAGAACCACTTCAACCATCAAACTGCTTAACCAGAAAAATTTTAGATGAACCAATCAGTTTATATCTTTAATACTGCAATTTAACCAAAATAATTGAAGTCACTCAACTTTTCTCATTGAATGACATCCAAATTTATATTCTGCCGCTTAGCAACTTTATGGGTTAATTCTTCTCGAACACTAGCCAGCTGAAGCAAGTTCTACGCAAAAGTTTTTTTTTCTTTTCTTTTTTGGGACAGGAATTCAAAATCTGTAAAGCAAATATGCTGCCCTCAACCAATATCAGATGAACCAAGAATTGAAGGACGAGAAATCATTTTTCCAAACCACAAGAACTAATAGCAACTGTTCGAAAGTCATTTTTCCTCCAAATTTCCAGAATCAAATGTCATTACAGCTTCCGGGCACGAGCAGCAGCTTTTTCGAATGCCTTCAGTCTGTTAGCTTCCATGCGAGTTCGCTGTTCTTCTGAGAGCATAGTTCCATTAGAACTGCAATACGTTTTTCTGGGTGCCATTGTTGGTGTCTCTTTATCTGCATGAGATGCTTCAGCTTCAACTATCTTGTCATCTGAAGGCTTAGATGGTTCCTGTCCAGTTTTTACTAATGCCTTCAGTCTGTTAGCTTCCATACGAGCTCGCTGTTCTTCTGAGAGCATAGTTCCATTAGAACTGGAAGACGTTTCTCCAGGTGCCATTTTTGGTGTCTCATTATCTGCATGAGATGCACCAGCTTCAACAATCTTGTCATCTGAAGGCTTAAATGGTTCCTGTCCATGCGGAGGTTGAAACAGTAGGGTTAAAGTTTAAAGCATTTTAAACTTGATTAATATGGTTGTTTTTAAAAGGAAATTTAATCCCATCCCATCTTACAACATGCAATATTAGGTGCTTCTGTAATCCTGCTTTTCATACAATCACTTGATCCAGTAACACTTAACAGCCTACAGCAATCATTTCCTTAACCAACACTGACAGGTCTAAAAATTACTGAAAAGACAAATGTAAAGAGATGATAATTAAGCTTCAGCCACCCGAGGCAAGTTCAAAGCTGAAACAAGTGCTTCCACCTTAAGCATGATAATATTTCAATTAAAAATTGTTAGCATTATATAATCATAATCACCATTAACTCTTCAATTCTACTTATTATCATGTAGTCCATGTCTACAATCAGTAATTTCATCCGAATATAAGCACCATATCACTGTTCAGAATATCTTTACTTCCCACAGAATATTCTACTTTTTTCATAACCGGGCATTGGAATAGCTGAAATTACCAGTAGTCATTGTAGCCTGAAAAGAGCTTTCCCGGACAAAGATTACAACTGCTGTTCTCAATTCATATACGAATTCGCTTTACATGACACTTCGAAATTGAGCAAGTTTTCAAGACAACAACACAGAAGTCAGTCTCGGATAATTATTTTAATAGTTAGCCTGTAAATCCTAGGACTTCAAAATTTTAAGCCAGCTTAAACTAAAAAGTCTTCAGAAACATGTTAAGCATGTTGGATAACAGAGACTTATATTAGACTTCAGCCGGTTGAGTGGCAGTGAGGTCTCCAGATCTTTCCTATGCATTTCATTTGTTTGCAAATACAATACTTTTACTCTCAGCCTCGCTGATGATTGGTATAGCGGTGCTACCATCCATCAATTTCTGCACAGGAATGAACGTTGGCCCATTTTGAGGAATTACCATTTATGACAGAAATTTGGCTCTCATCTGGGATGTCTGGCCTACTGTTGTTCCAAAGATATTTTCATAACTCTCGACCACATTTCCAGTGATTGAACTCATAGGGAATTGAATCTCAAACGAGGGGAACGTCCTATTGGTGAGTTCTCTTGTGGATACCTCAAACTGGTGATCTTCAAATACAGGCCTCAGTTTGAAAGTCCATTTTTCCCTTCTATTTTGGTCTGGTGACACAAGTTCACGCTGTTTTCTCGGGTTTTCTATCTTTCAGGATGTCATGTCGCTGTTCATTGAAAATCCCAAATGCTTAATTCCTTTGATGATGAATAGATCTTTATCAGCTTAACTTAGACGCTTTCAGGTTCTTGCATCTATATATCTATAACTTTAAGACCATCCAGGATGTGAATACTATGACAGTGAAATTCAAATTCCTTGCACTTTTCCTCACCAAAAGCATGTCAAGCCAGAGATTAAGAGCACCAGAACAAAGCATGATGATCGACTGTGCTCTAGTAGTTAGAATACCTATACCTCCTTTTCATTCCAAATAAAAGACTGAACTTTGGAGATGGGGACTGAGACATAAATCTAGTCTGAACATAGGAAATTTTAGGTGTTATGGTTTAAAGTATTCTCATCTTTAACGAAGCATCAAGTAAATATAGCACATAAAACTTTATATTTACCTTAAACCTTGTGATGAATTGGCAACTTTAAGATGTGTAATTGCTGAATGGAACAAAGGGTGAAAGAAAGTTAAAGATGCATCCTTTCATACTATCTAACATGCTCACTTCCTGAACAACCTGGGCGTGAATCTATATAATGCTGCAGTTAACACAAAAAGGAAATCAACAAAGAGATTCTAGGCATCTCAACAATTAGACTATATATGCAGTTATTCAACTAACACATACCAACCTGTTCAACTTATATTGAGAGTAGCATAAATGTGTAGAAGACCAATTAGGATTCACACCGGGGCTTGCAAAATTAGAATCTGAATAACATATGGCAGGTGTGGATGCATAGATGCTTTGTCTGTGAAAGGTATACAAACTCATTAAAGCTATTTCAGTTTATGTGATTCCTAAAGCCACAGGATTGTACGGCTACTAAAAATGAAACAAACTACCAAATATAATGGACAACAGACATCAATATATGCGTGCTGAGAAAAGTTACATGTTTCACAGAGATAAAGCAGAAACAAAAAACAATGATATGCATATCAACAGAATGTACTCCTATTACAACAAATCTGAAGTTTAAGAAAATAAAAATAAAAAACATATGCCCAAGATCCAAAGAAGGGAAAAAAAAAGTGATATGGAAAAACAAAAAGAACCAAAAAGTTTGAAGCAGCATTAGATCTAACCTCCATGGCCTTTTCCCAAATTTCATTAAGGATGCTTTCCTGAAGAGTACTATTATCTGGAATTTCCGGACATGTGTTATCCTCAATAGCATTTTCCATATTAGTATCCTCATGAAAACGATTTTCTTCTTCTGTGTCCCTGGCATCTGCAACAATAAAAAACACACCTTTGATTAGACACCAGAGAATCAATTCCAAATGAAGCAGTAGGATGTGCAGTTACTTATAATATTGTTGAATCAAACTCCTGACTGGGTATGCTTAGAGTATTAGTAGTCCTGATGCGAACAAAATAAGAATAACTTGAGTAGGTTTGAATAGCATTCACAACAACAGCAAAAGGTAGACTGTACATGGAGAAGTCATCTATGTAACTAGTTCTGTCACTTGCTAAAGTCACAATGTAGATTACCTAAATTTGAGGTGCCTTGTTCATGATTTGGATTGTTATCTTGAACTTGAGGCTCATGCAGCTCTGCTGGGTCTACTCCATCGGCAATTCTCTCTCGTAATTCTCGGATACATTTCTGGTATAATAAGTTCCAGAACATATGGAACATCAGACACATACTAACATGATTCATTTTGAAACATCTAAAGAAATAGTGGATGGCTACTCCAAACTCAACCACCACCACCACCACCCCCCCTTCACAAAAAATCACCACATATAACACAGAAAGCTTTATACCAGCCTTTACAGAGCATATAGTTTTACTGAAACCTATAGCATATACTGCTCTGCAGATAATTGCAAGGGAATTGAGCACAATTGACTAGACAAACCATTTTAAGAAACTAATGACATTTTAACAAGTTAGTGCTGTAAGAACCCCAATATAACAGAAAGAATGTGCAAATGACACTCCATAATGAGTTATAATTTAGTAGGCACTCCAGCTATTGAACTAAATTTGCATCCTGAAGGTCTTATTGTTGAGCAGCTTTAGACCACTGATAATTAAAGCAGTGGCAGAGCTGGGATATTTCTGGAAGCACCACAACAATTACCTTTGATATCCCAATAATACTTATAATCTAATATTTATGATATGAACTATCCTACTTGTTTACTGAAGACCATGCAAAATGAACAAACAACATGAACAGTCAACATAAGAAAAGAGGGTATACTTGATGAAAATAAATATAAAAAGAACAAAAAAGGTCACAAACCGTTTAATTCTCTTCAGATTGTTTGTAATACAGATAGTGAACTCCTGATACGTTAAACAGTAAATCTAAAAAATTGATAATTTTTTGGGGAGGGGGAGCAAAATTCTATGGAACTGAAGGGGTTCATCGTAAAACTTTTCTGGTCAACATACAAGAACAAGTTGTTATGGATGGATAAACTATCCTATTTAGCTTGATCATGCAAATCTTACAAATGAATTTGCGCTGCTACTAAATTAATAACAAATTCACCAACTATTTTGTCCTCCATGTTGATATTACTAATTTCCTACAATTTGGCAGGGGAACTCCAAGTTGGAAATTTGAGGGGCTAGAATAAAAGGAACCTAAAATTCCTTGTGCCTCTGAAACATCTCCTAAACATCAGGTGGGAAATTAGCCCCCCCCCCTCTCAAGTCAATGTTGCTCTGTCACTCGATGAAAGCACCCATTGATAACAGAAGATCTAATTGCAAGATAAAAGAAGCATTGTAGAGCATTAACAGTCAAGAAAGAAATTTGAAGTTCTCTATCATGCTATGCTGTTTTCAAACTCCACTTGATCCTCCAACTATTACGATATTACTTCTTTTGTCTTGCTAGTGCATGTATTTCCATTTTCTGCATAATTCTTCCGAGGCACTTTTGCTGGTTTTCCTAATTTAAGTCCTATGTAATAATACTTTTAGTTTTATTGCAGAAAAGCATCTTGGACAAAATGAGAATAATGCAATAGGTCAAATTGCTAAAGCAGAAGAGAAGTCATACCTTCCTTATCAAAAGAAAAGGAGATAATCAACCTCAGTACCATGGTAAATTCAACCTTTATTCCATCATTAACTTTCAACAACAAGGAATGATATCTTATGGAGTATGTGAAATTGTGGATTAAAATTATACCAAAAGTAGTACTTGAAGTTTGGGCCTTGGCGATAATTTTAGCGACAAAATTATCAAACGTTTGATAGTTTCCTAGTAGTAGATATCAAAAAAGTACCTTCATCAGTAGTAATCTGAGGTTTGTTCAGTAAAAACATTTTGTACTTGTCACTTCTTGTTTGATAAATTTACAGCAGCTCCATCACAATTTCTTATCTTCCTCATCTTTTTCTAGATGAGACTAGATGTATCCACTCAACTAGCACCCTTCGCTCCTTGTGGAATTTTGCTTTTAATTTCAACATGCACTCATTATGAATTCTACTGAGTGAAAGTCTTGGCCCTTTTTCAAGCATTCATGTCTCTCAGATATGCTATTTCAAGCTAGTCCAGCTTTTAAATTGCAGAACTTGTTCGCTTCCACCTCTGTTTTGTTTTTAGCTGGTTGTAAGGCTAGAACTTTTCTTGTTAAAATTTTGGACTGAAGCTCTTTCTATTAATACTTAAGAGGATATAATCTAGTAAAATACTTCATGTGGAGTAATGTTAACTAGGGCATTTACAATGTGCATCTCCACAAGCGGAGATGCAAATCACTGCAGAAGGGACTTTGGCATGCTGAAAATTCAGTTTAGAATTGTGTGATACCAAGCTCTACTTTTACAAGTCGTGATCTTGAGTAAATGCTAGGTGTGATGTCAAGGTTATTCCTTTCCCTGTTTCCACTCCTGATCTTGCAGTTATCAACTCAGAGTAAACCCTTTCATTAAATTGAGCAATCACTGAATTGACTCTTTACAAATCGATATTTTACTCTCTTTCCAACATAAGGAACAATTTTACTAGGAACCATTGCAGTACTCAAGCTTTTCTCAATCTTAGCCCATCGCACAAATTATTTCTACATCAATGAGATGGATAGGCATTTGAGTGCTCTGAATCTAATACCAAAGAATTAGTCGACTTTGAGCAGTCAATTTTTCCATATTAAAATGTAATATGGAATTTGTCCAGGAAAAAGATATCCGACTATTTAGTGTGCTACAGTAAGAAGTCAGTGCAATGTGTATCACGTTTGAACACAATCACACTTCATGTCGATTGTTTAATTCAGTAGCTAAAGTACCTGGGGCTAGATCACATCACTACCCGTGGGCATTCCAGAGAGTTTTGTCATTACAATTGGTAATATGATAGATTTATCCATGATGACAGGTTAAAATTTGTTATTTAACTCTTCTTCCTTATCATGAGACTAATCAGGAAAAATAATATGCTCAAGTACAAAACTTACAGAGCTTAAAAGGGGCATTGAGAGGAAATGACCATGGAAGCCATGTCACCAGTATGTCAGGCTATGACGCCATTTACAGCCCTCAATGAACCACTTTAAAATTCTACACAACTAAAGATTGTCTAAAGAACCAGGGTATTTTATTGCCTGACAGACTCCAAACTTGATGTTACACGTAGGTGGAGCAAGATACTTTGGAGGAAAAGAGATTGGATGCAGACCATGACAACAGCAATATCAGCTAGTTCATTTGTTAGAATATTGGATATAATAGATGGACAGTATCACACTGCTCATTTGCAGAGGATATTATACCCTAGAACAAACCAATTTATGCAGTATGAATAAAAGGAAAAGAAGAGAGCTTAAAGTAATAGTGACAGATTATTTAGATTCCAGGATCAGTAAGAGGTAAAGTTTAACTTTGGAATATGGCTTAAGCTTCCAGGGTGCCATACAATCAGAAGTACTGTATGAAATTAACATGTGAACTCAACCACAAATCAGCAATAGCTACTATTAGATTCAAAAATTACATGGACACAGTAAGAAGTTCCTTATGCTTCCTAGGTCCAAGAAGTTTAATCACCAGCAGCAGTGGATTAACATGACCAAATTTAACCTGACTAATAAATCGAGAGGAGTCCAAAAATCACCAAACTTTCAAACACTATCCTTCCACATGCTCTAGTTCACATCTTCACTCCAACCTGTTTAAACACTGTAATCCGCACAAGAATTTTTAAAGAATAGGGAAATTGTATTTATGACATGACTCCAAACTTGGACACAGGTGGAGCAAGACACGGTGGATGAAGAGAGGAGCAGAAGCAGAACATAGCAATGACAAATTATGTTGGTTCACATGTGAGAAGCTTGAATGTGATAGATGGAGAGCAGCACACTGCAGACTTGCAGAGGATATTTTACACTCATTAGACCAATTTATGCAGCATTGGCAAAAGAAAAAGAAGGGAGATTTAACCAATAATGGCAGTGACCATTTAGTTTCCAGGACCTGTAAGACGTAATTTAACTTTGGAGTATGGCTTAACCTTCCAGGGTGCCTTACATATCAAAGATACAATTAAAAATAACATGTTAACTCAAACAAAATGAGAGATAGGTAGTGTTGATTTCAGCAATATCACTCAAACAGGAAGCAGTTCCTTGTGCATCCACAGTTTCAGAAGTTTAATAACTAGCAGCTATGGGAAACCATGAACAAATTTTACCAGAAGTGCAAGTTGAGAGAGAAAATATCAACAAATTTTGAAACATTTTCCTTCTAAACTCTCCAGTTTAAATTGGCACTCCTACCTGTTTGAACACTGTAATCCGCACAAATATGTATCCCAAAGGAAATACCATACAGGAAACCAAGAAATTACAGCATCTGCTCTTTGGATTGCGAATTGTAAAGGCAAGAAAGAAAATTCTTTTACCTTGACACGGTTTTTGGTGCCAATCTGCTCCAATTTATGTACAAACTGGTCAAACGAGAAGTATGGTAATAAACGAGAGTGCCATTCAGCATACAAGCCAAGTAGGTTCCCCAGATCACTGACCTGTAGACATAAGTTAGCATAGAACAACTTTAATATCCTCTGACAGCATAGCATGAGGCATCTCATAAGTTACCTTTACAAATTCAAACATGCATCAAGAACACTCATCTTAGTTAAAAGACAGGTTAAATGCAATATCTGCCTTTACCTTGAACATCATTTATTAATTAATCATGCTAGCAGCCCCTCTTCACCAATTTTACCTAATCCAACAAACTTTTCCACTATTGATTAACAAGACAGGACGAACAATTTATCACCACAATTTTTTGTTGTTGTATAAGTGGGAGGGGTTGAACCCCCGAACCACCCAACCCATCCCTTTCCACCACAATTTATCTCTATAATTTCCTCATCTCAAGCATCATTCTGTTACTTCAAATATCTAAATTTTAAAAAATAAAATAGAAAAACAGAAAGGAAAAAAGAACCCAACAGGTAAAAAGTTCAGCAGCTGATAAATAAACAAGAAAATAAACAAAAAGAGATGGAAAATTGTCCGACCTCATGACCGCGTCCGCGGTACTTAAAAGCACGAGGGAAATGGCGGAGAATATGGCCAATTCCGTCGTTTGAGAGGAGGAGATCTGGGGTAAGCTTAGGCCTCGTTCTGGGAAGTCTCTTGGGCTTCTCTGCAGCAGAGGCAGAGTTGCTTTGAGCATTATTTTTGAAAGTTTTCTTCGAATAACTGTAAGCAGATCCACTTGGATCTCTGTTCAGATCTTTGTCAATAGTATTTTCGTCATTGTTGTTCTTGGAGCTTGAAGATGGTGGGTTTGATGGGCAGTCTCGTGACCAGTGGCCTGGTCTCCCGCACTTGTAGCAGCCTGTCGGCGCTGCCGCAGTACCGCCGCCGCCGCCTTTGTCCATTTTTTACCCGGAGGAGTGGGTGGAGGTCGGGGGTGGGGGATATATTTTAAGATCTGTGAAGATGAATGTTTTAGGGGCTGGGCGGTTTATCTTCTGGCGGGAAGATTAAAAAAAGGAGGGAAAAGGAAATTTTGCTTAAATGACTTTATTGCCCCTAGATTTGAAGTTTTAAAAGCTTTAAAAAAAGGTATTAAAAAAAAGGAACATAATTTTCAGAGGACACAAAAAGAAGTGAAAGTTGATACGTTTTCGCTCGTATCTCCGAAGGTTGTGTTTGGATTAGTGGATTTGAATTTGTGAAGGATTGAAATGATTGTTCAAATTGAAATATTTTGTTTTGCTAAATTAATTTACGATATTAAATATTTGCACAAATAGTTGGGGTAAAATTTGAAAACTAAAAAAATTTATGGGTAACTATCAAATTGCTTCATCTTTTTCCCCTCCCTTTGTCAAGAAACATTTGCAATCAATGTCAAAATTAATGAAAAAAGAGTGTGAGTTTGCCGTCAATGTCCCCTCCCTTTTTTTGGTTAACCAATTTCATGGGTAATCTGAGTTTGAAAAATCCAGCAACCTTGAAGGAGTATCGTGGTTGTCATTTAAGATCCTCAATACTGTCAAACCTTTGCGGCTACAACTTTTCATCCGTGCAAGTCAGATGTCAAGATATTCATTGAAAAATCACTATTTAGTTGTAGTACTAAAATGCTTTACCTTAGAGTCTCGATCTATACCGGCGGTCGAGGCATCACTTATGTTTTCAGAACCAGACCGGGTATCGACTTGATTGAACCCAGGGGTCAGGGGTTAATGGGTTCGATCGGGGTTGAACCGAATGACGTCATAAATAAAAATTATTTAAAAATTAAAATATTATATGTAAAATACCTACTAACATGTTTATATTAATAAAGATATATTCATATATATTTGATGTTTCAAATATATTTAACAAGAAAATACAAAGAAATTAGAATAATCAAGTAGCAATTTATATTATTTAATGAGCATTAACAAGTTTAGAATTAAAATTATGGACTTAATTGAAAATAACACCAAATTTTAAGACAACATTTATAAAGTATGAAATATTTGAGGTATATTAATAACTTTTAACAACTTAGGGGTCAAAACATAATATTAAAAATATTTTGAACTTTAAAAAAAAGTAAAAAAAAAAAGATGGAGGTTTTTGAAATTATCCCTGCTTATAATACAATAAAGTAGTTGATTTGACGTCAGGGCATGCATGAGCATGTTTTAATTTAGGCTGATAGTAAATGCGAATTTGACTGAACAAAGGACGGACAGTAATGGGGAGCAAAATGGACAAAACAGTTTCTGCCCCGGTTCTTTTTTTTTTTCTGGTCAAACAGGGTCAAACCCAGTTTTTGACCTGGTTTGACCGAGTTTTTAATTTTCCGATTTTTAGGGTTAACTCGGACCGGAAACTGGCCGATTCTCGGTTCGACCGGCCGGGCCGGTCCGAGTTTGAAAACAGAGGGCATCACTTGCAGCTTGGATTCTAGCAGATTAGAAATTTTTAGCAATTTTTTGGATATTAAAAATTGAGTTACAAAGATAAGAGAGTTAAATTATTGAGTGGATCTTTCGAATCAAGAGAAACGATCTTTCGTTGTAAATTAAGATGCAAGAGAACTAGTGAATTAGACAAGTCCAAAAGGAATAAGATAAGAAATAAGGAAGAAGAAAAGCAAATGAAAAAGCAAAAAGAAAAAAAAAGGAATGAAAAAGAGGGTATGACAGAAGAATCGTTGTTGGATTAAGGTCTCGTTTGATAAAAGTAAATCTAAATACTAAAATTTGAGTGCTAAAAAAATTAATTTAGTATATATTAAGTGTTGAAAAGAAATACATGAATATATTAATCTATCTATAGTGTTTGACAAACATCTAAAACTGAATGTTTAATAAGTTAAATTGTACAATTTCCCTGCTATCTTTTCATTCAAAAAAAAAAAACCTGTGAGTTAATTAGCTTGAAATTGTTAGGTATGGAAAAGACAATAATTATTTTTAAATCAAATAAATATAAAAATGTGAAATGCATTACGAAACATATTAAAGAAGTATTACAATCCAATAATTCATCTAACATCTAAATTCGACTTAAGAAAATCAGAAATGGTTGCTTGTAATATTCCCTATATTGTATTACCAAGGAGTTTTGCCCAAATTATGTATTTTTGTTTCAAATAATCCCATTCATTCTTCAATTGTCTTTGCATAAATTCACCTTTATTTTCATCTTTTAAAGTTCATCTAATTCTTTCCCAACATTCTTTTTGCAAACTACCTTCACTATAATTATTATGACATGCTCCAATCAAGTATAATTCTATGAATTGTCTGAATACTTGTAAATCATTTCTAAGTAGCCCTGCTAGAATTCTCTAGTTTCATACCTACATTGCATATAGATAGGCCTATATAGCAAAATGTACTAAAAAAGAAACATAGAAAAAACAACAAATAAGAATATCACTTACCTTACAAAGAGGGAAAAAAAGAATTTGAGAAGACCGGGTGAGTAGCAAGTGATACAAAAAAGTGAAAGGGAGAAAAAATAGAAACAATGCTAAGGAGTAAATTGACTAGTTAGAAGAATAAAATATATGAGAGATATTGAGAAGAAGTTGAAAGTCATGAAATAGAGCGGAAAAGAAAAGAAGAAGTAGAAAAACTGTTAGGTTAAAAGTATCAACTTTTTTAATTGGAGAAGGATTTTGAATGTGGTTAATAAATAAGGGTAGATTTGATAGATTGGATAAAGTAGTTGAAGTAAATTTGCTGATTCGAATCAAAATTAAACATTTAGTTAGGATTTTTGTACTGAAAAAAAATGCACATAAGTTCAATATCACTTAATAATTTCAGTAGATAAAGTTTTGTTTATCAAACAACCAAACCTCCTAAATCTTTAAAAAAATTCAGATTCAACACTTTTTTACTTTATCAAATAGACCCTAAGAGGTTTTCTTTTGTCTCATGAATTTATATTTTTGTCCCCAAAAAATTGTGTTCATTTTAGTTACACTAGTAAGTTAATGAAATGTGGTAATTATTCTGTTAGTTTTTGGCATGCTGTCACAAATTGTATTTAAATGAAACAGAATTTATAGTTTAGGGAGCAAAGTGTCTCATTTTGAAGTTCAAAGATGCAAGTGGGGGTTGGAATAAAGTTAAAGGGTACACAATGGAATTGATTTCATATAAAAACACCCATCAACACATTCAAACTCCATGAAAACAAAATTGGGATCTTCTAACACACTTCAACAATCAATAAAAGTAAGAGCAAATGGTATAAAATATCATTAAACTATTAACTATGACTATTTTTCTCACTAAATATTTTTTGGCTTAACCAAAAATAACACTCACCTTGGAATAATGTGACTTTTTGGTCACTATGTTTAATTTAAGCGTTAAGTCAAATGAAAAGGAAGTCACATGAGCTACAAGCTTAGGATTTTTGGGGCAAAATTGTACAAAGAAAATTGAGCCAATTAAAAGAAAAGATCTTTTACTTTATCTTTGAAAGATCTATCGCCACCATCACCAACTCCCTCGTCACTGCCACTATTACCACTACTCACGATATATACACCCACCTAGAAAAAGAGATATGCTGGAATAGATATTGGTGACTGCTGCCACAACCATTAAGAAGTGACACTATACAAGCAGTGCGCCTATATAGTAGGTACAACAGCCACGCACATTTCCCTGGTTGCTCTTCTCAATCGGATTTATGGAAAGGGGTGGCTGACGAGGTTTAATCATTCACACCAAATTTTAAAAATCTAAATACCATGTTTTCTACAAGTATACAAATTGTTTATCAAATATATGAAATGTTAGGTGTTGATCCCACATGGAAGATTGTCAACTATCAATGGTATTCGAACTTCTCTATTATTTAGACTACCACAAATAATACAAGTAACTCTATACTACTAACATGCAATAAAAGTAGTAAATTTGACAAAGAAATGTGCCTAGGGTTATGGAATTCCTATCTACTCATGCAAACGAAATAACTGGTTGAATGAGTTCATTATCTTAGTTATTTATGGCGTAATTTTTAAATATATGTGATAAATACTTTCATCGATGTACCAACCATACCTATAACTATCCTACACCTACTAACCTGATATGAAACCAACTATAGATTCATTAAATTTTATGAAATTACATGGAACAAGCCACTAAAGCCACAAAAGATATAACTTTGTATTAGTGAGTTAACTCCCTATATTTAACACTTCCATGAACTAGTATTGAATTACAATGGTTATTGATGAAACAACACCTCTAGATAATCAGAATTGATGGTCAATTAATTATGATTGTAATAACAAAAGTGCTAAATAACTTGTTCAAGAAATAAGATCAAATAACCATGGAAACTTTACTTAACAATCATAGAAGTTCATCCATCCTTTTGAACACAAACTAGCAAAACATGACAGTTAAGAAAACAAAAGCAAACTTGTATTATAACTACATATGAGAATCAATAAAAGAAATAAAGTGATAGAAGAGATGTGACCCTTGTCACTTGAACCCTAAACTCTTCATTTTCATCCTTAACTTCATCTACATCTAGCTACATACAAGAATTGGATGAAACTAACTATATTAAGTTATATTACACTAATGAACTTGGAATTCTACTGAATGGGTACATTTTGTGTAGTTTCTCTAGACTTCAAAATTATGCAAAAATGTGCCTTGAAAGGCCTATTATAGAAGATTAAATCTCCAATCATGTTAAAGTTGGAGCAAATTGGTTCTTGAATTGCCAAAAGTTGATTCCTGGTCTACATGATCTCCTTGGGCAATCCCCACCGAATTTGATCGAAAAAAATGGCCCAAAAGGTTGTGTGAATAGAATGCAAGATACCGAGTAAGTTAACAAGCAAAATCAGGGATCTACAAGGTGGAAATGCAAGGTAGGTTCATGTTTCAGTTCGTGTTTCCCTTCTCTTGCATGTTTTGCACTTTTTAATCAATCTTCAACATTACTCTATTTTTGCATCAATTTCAACTGCAAATTTCTTATGATGGAAGTCAAACTAGCTCTTGGACAAAACATAAGAACTGTAGTTCTTTGAGTTAGCTTTCCAATTCATCAAGAATAATCTCATTTGGAGCCCTATAGACTAATAAATGACTGAAATACCATTGATTGGTCAAACCCTTATTTCAAACTTTGACAGCATAAATGTAGCTTTGTATTTCAAATTTTTGACTATGAAAACTTATGGACTGGATTTCAATATCTTATGTGAAATGTAGTCCTATGTTGTACTTCAAAATGATTCAAGAATCATTTCAATCCAATACTTGAAGCTCAAGATATAGCCAAAATACCAGAAGTTATCAAAACTGTCAAATTTTTCTTCTTTTGAACTTGATTGCATTTCATCTTTTGAACATTTCATATTTATTTTAAATCACTTAAAATCATCGACAATAATGCAAATATCTTCTCAGTTCATTTCAATTGGTGATTGAATTATTAAATCCTCTAAAAATATGAAAATTTCACCACTTAAATCCATAAAATTGCACTTATTTCTCATCTAAACCACAACATGCAAACTTCAGTAGAAACCTAGTTAATTAACTATAAAAATAACTAAAACACACAAAAGTTAAGCTATAAAACACAATAAAGAGATGCAATATAAACACTTATCAGTGGCAATCTCATGCCCCCCTCTTTGTGGCAGCATCATTCTTTTTTCTTTTGTTTGGTTTTCCATTTTTTTTTTTTGAGAACTTGAAAGCTTGAACTAAAATAGTGCCCACTAGTTCAATCCATCCCTTTTCTGTTTGGTCCCAAAATGGTGTCTATGAAATTTCATATTTCCCAGAACATAAGTGAGTATTTAAAGAAAAGAAATTGATAGTTTTATAATAGTTCTTTGCCAAAGGATATTATAGGAGTGATAAGTTGAATACTATTCCATTTGATCAAATTCATTGGCTTTTCTTGTAGGCAAAAACAATTCTATTTTTTTGAGTTTGAATCTCTTATCAACATATATAGAATAAGGGCCAAGGAGTGGTTTTGGTCTGAGGCTCTTTTTTTCGTCAGCCCTCATACTACTCACGTGCTGGGATTGATAACAGTTGTAAAATTATAGCTCCACTTCTCTTCTTCATTTTTTTTTTGGTTACTTCTCTGCAACTGTACTGGTTTTGCTGAGTCATTCTTTATTATTGTACTCGATGGACAATTGTAAAATTACAACTCTATTTCTCTTCTTTTTTTACAGCTCTTGTTTTTGTCTCTGCTCCACTTCAGCTCTGCTCCGCTGCAGTTGTACTGGTTCTGCTGAGTCATGGTTTTTTTTTTTGTACTTGATGGAGCTGGATGATTAATGTAGTTTTTCTTTCGGTTAGAGCCACTTTCTCTACATTGATAGTTCTCGCCGTTGCCTCTTTTTTTCCTTTTGCTGTGGATGGAATTCTTGCTAATTGGTGGCATAGAAGTATCTTCTTCCAGTCGCTTTCTTTTGTTCATCTTTTTAAAGGTATTGCCTCCATTGTTCTTTTTTATGAGTTTTTTGGTGCTATTTTTCCGGTTGTTTCTTCATCGATTTTAAACTGGAATCATTGTGGTTTGGCAGTGCTCCCGCCATTTCCTCTTTTTTTACTTTTGCTGCAGCTGGAATTCTTGCGGGTTGGTAGTATAGAAGTATCTTCCGCCAGTTGCTTTTGTTCGTCTTTTTAAAGGTATTGCTTCCATTGTTCTCTTTTATGGTTTTTTTGTGCTATTTTCCCCGGCTGTGTTTTTTGAGGCTTCATGGGGTTCCATAAAGGAGAAAGAAAAGGGGGAGGCTTCTTACTATTTAAATTACTTATTGTTGAGAAGCGAGAAAAAGAATGACTTCTTGTGGAACTTCTTGCTGGTTTGATTTTCGCTTCGGCTGTTTTTTCCCTTTTTATAGCCAACGTTGTATCGGTATGGTTTGTGGAATGAGTTTTTGGTTGTAGTAATGTTTGAGGCTCCTAGCTTCTGGGGTACATAAGGAAGAACAGAAAAGGGGGAGCTTCTTACTTGTTTTTTTTACTTCTTGTTGGAAACGAGAAAAGAATGACTTCTTGTTGGAACTTTTTGCTGGATTTGATTTTCCTTAAGGTTTTTTTCCTATTTTTGCAGCCATGGTGTGTCATCTGTGGTTTGTGAAAATGAGTTTGTTTGTTATAAGTATTTTTGGGGCTCCTAGGATAATAGATTTTGTCCTTTTTTGTTCGATGTTTTTTTTTCGAATGTATTTTCACCTTTTTCTTGTTTATGGTGGACGTTTTTAAGGCCAAATTAATGTGTTTTGTTGGTTTCGCTTGGTTTTTTTTTTTTTGTAGTGGAATGTTGTTCTTTTGTGGGATTTTTTTATCTTCGAAGTGGTCTTATTTTTTTGTATCTATTTGTTTTCTTATTTCATTGTCACCGTATTTTTTTTTGAATTTATTTTTATTTTCTATCTTTTGTAGCTTTTTGCTTTTTTTTTTTAGGTTTCTGCTTTGCCCTTTCTTATGTGGGGTTGTAAGGCTGGCTAATTGTTTAGCTGCAATTTTTACTGTATTTTTAGTGGTTTGTTTGTGATTGACAATTTGCTTTTCTTTTTACCTTGGTAGACTATTGTTATCTGTTTTGCTTTGTTATTGTACTTTTGTGATTGGTAAATTGTTTTTCCTTTTTTCATTTATTTTTTTCATTTTTTTTATGGTTTGCTTTGTTTGCTCCATTTGCTTCTGGTATACCTGTGGTTGTTCTCTGTTTTTTGGAGTTTTAGCTTTTCGGTAGTGCCTTGTTTGGTGCTCTCTTGAAGTTTAGTGTTTTGGCTTTTATACAGTGTTTATTTGTGGTGCCTTTTATTGTATGTTGCTGTCATCTTTTTGCTATGCTTTCTTTCTAATTATTTTCTATCTTTATTCCTATTCGCTAGATTTGTGGTCAGAACATGTTGAGGGGATAATACGTGTGCCGGAGGTTGATTCTTGCATGGTTTGTTGGACATGTCAAGTTCAGCTTATCGAGGCATCGCATGTAAAGACAACCTGTGAGAGCGATTTATCGAAAAAGTTTCGCTATTTTGTTTTTTTTTCTGATTTTCAGGTATAGATTTCTGCTGGTTTGTTGTTTTGCTTTCCTTGATGCTTTTACTGACTGTGCATTTGTTTCTTTTAGGGCGTGAAGGTTACTGCACTTGCAATTGATGGTAACGTCGATTGTGTTAGCCAGTTACTTGTGTCATTTAGAAAGTACCATATATCCAAGGCTCATGTTTATGAGATCCCTGATTGTGTGGCTGTTGGATCTTATCCCTATTATTGGGTTTTGACTGACCAAACTATGATTGATTAAGTATTTGAAATAGAGGCTTCAAAACTTCCATGTTATTTTGCGTTGGACTCTATTTCTTCGTGTCACACTGTTGCTGATACAGAAAAGTTCATAAGTAATGCATTGTGGATTAAACTGTTTTCTTTGTGATGGGTACGACTATATCTGTATGTTGTGGTTTTCACCGGTCTTTTTTTGGACCTTGGCAGATATCATGGGAATTGTTCTCTGTGTGTAACAGCCCCACTTTCCCCTAAGGCGAACCAAAGGGGTTAGCGGGCTGCCTGCCCAGCTCTCGCCAGGACTACGGATCAGTTCACGTCGATCTATTACGTTCCGGAACATACCAACGTGCGCAAATATGTCAAAATCACAAAATAAAAAAAAATGAAAATTGAAACCAATGATGAACAGTACCGGTCACGTCCGAATCCGGATACTAGGCCGAGAGTAGCCAAAATTTTTCTTTCGCCGTTTGAAATACGAGTTGAGCCAAAATTCAACCAAACATACACACATTGAAATGTAACATTTTCAAGCCAAAACGGCATATCAAAAATCATTCACTACGAATATACATGTTCGGTTTGCCAATCAAAAGAAAGTGAACCCAATACACATTAGGGTTTCATTCGAAGAGCTATCCAAAAGATGCATTTACATGAGCTCAACTTGACAACCAACAAGTATAACCTTTCCAAAAGTGGTCATTTTCCTGTAAGGAAAATAAATGGAACGGAATGAGTTTAAGCCCAGTGAGTTACTACCACATAAGCACAAGGATCATATAAGCATAATCTTTCATTTCGAGTACACAATTAAGAATTAAAACAAGTCGGTAAAAGGATACGGATGGCTCTCAAGAGCCCATTTCCACGCTTACATTCTTGATCCAATCTCATTGACCCTCTGTCAATGTTTAAGAATACCCGACCGTAGACCTCACTTCACTCCATTCCTTCCACCAAACATACCCCAACCGGGCCCGCACTCCAATCAGTCATTTTGGTAATACTCGAGTATACCGGAACCAAAGGTCTCATTACCACAAGATTCCACAGTACAGTCCCCGTGGCATGACAATTTTCACGACCAAGCCCTCGCCGGCTCGATCCAATTGACCACCAAACGGGGTTGAGCTCAGTGATACAGTAAAGCCATTGGACATGCACCCCAATGACACCAAATCAGTTTCCATGAATGGAATTCAGTATCTCATATAACAAGTGCAGTATTTCAGTAAAACGGTAAAGAGCTATGAAGGAAATCACAAGGGGTGAGGGCGGTCAAGTACACCCTCACCTCAACCACTTCCAACAACCAATTAAGCCTTCAAGGCATCAAATACACATAGCACAAAGCCACATTATAACAAGTAAGTGAGTAGTATACTCACTAAGCAAGAAAGTGGTGTTTCATACACCGTGGTCACCAAGACGTCGTGAGCTACCGTCACGTCCTAAAACATGTAACACATACAATGAGACTCGATAACGAGTCATAAAACAACGCCAATCACAACCCAATAGAGTTTCATATACATAACTAAGCATGATAGCAAACCAGAAATTAGAAGTAGCATTAGTCTTGGCCCCAAATAGAAAAACTGTTTTGCCCTTATTATGCGGTAATGACGTCAAATTCACTACGGTTATCGGATGGGGGTGTAAGACCCACTGTTTCGAAGCTATGAAATAGGGCTACAACAATGTAGAAGGCCACTCAGTCCAGTTCCTCGCACAACTAGGTCAAATGTGACAAAAACTAAACCAGCATTACCAAAACAGGTTTGCAAAACACACAAAACTGTAATGAACACAACTCAGTCTATACAGGTCCAAATGCCGAAATTCCAAAGGCATTTGATAGCTAAGATATCCAGCTACATTTCATCAGAAGACACAAACAACAGAATCCAAACCAATTCCAGTCAAAACAGACAATTCCTATCGCAGTTCGGACATTCTGTTCACCAAAAACAGCAACAGTAAAAACGGCATAACTCACTCTATACTACTCCAAATGCCCTGAAATTTTGCAGGCACTTCATACTCATCAATACCTACAACTTTCATGTTTTGAGCAAAGTCCAATTCGGCCTCTATCTATGACCTAAAATTTCAGACAGATTAGGGGTTCATGAACCCTAACTTTGCACATTTCATTCCAATTCCAAAATTGGTTGCATTTAACAACAATTCACATCCACTAGAGTCATTTCCAACCATTACAATTCATCATACAAGCCCCCAACATCAAGATCCTATTAAACCAGAAAAATTCCCAATAAAATAAAAACTTCACCAAAACAAGCCAAATCAAGAAACAAATCATATATTCCTTCACTCATGCCACCATTAAGCATAATATAACCATCATTAGGTATAGGGGAGAGGTTGTAGCATCACTTACCAAGAAACAAGGGAAAGAGAGATTGTGGACACCTTTGCTCTTCAAAACAACTTCACTACAACCCTTACTAGCACTAGAAGATAGGATTTTATGGAGTGGAATCTTGTTTATTCGGTTGATTTAGATGATTTGCTAGTTGAAAGCTTGAAGATTGAAGAGTTCTTCTTCTTGCAAAAGAGTGAGAGAGAGCCGGCCAAGGAGAAAGAAAAATGAGGAAATTTTGTGAATTTTTGATATTTAATCCTTTGGTCAAAAAAGTCAAGAAAGTGAATAGTAATTCTTAAAGTCCAACCAATGAGATTGTGACACTTGTCACACTCATTAAATGCATTCCTATCTTTCTTTTCTCTCTCACATCAATCACTTCACACACACTACTTATCTCTTAACACCCGATAAATTTTTCACAGTATCCGAAACTTAACCTTATTGGCCGAATTTTTCCGAACTTTTCGCACTAGTGGGTCCCACGTCCAATATAGATTCTTAATTTTCTAAAAATGCACCAATGCTAGAAAAATCATCTTAAAACTATAACTGCTCATAAAATCCACTAAGAAAATATTTCTAAGCCAGAAAATGCAGAAAACATGCAATTAAGGGGAAATAAACCCTAGGAAAATAATAGGGTTTTACGGGTTCTCACACTGTGTCTTTCCTGCCAGGGAGGTTTATTTTGAAGGGGGACCATCTGTTGCGCGGGACTACGTAATTGTTAATTATGAGTAGGTGTTGATTTTAGTTTTGTTCTGTCTGTTATTTCTACTGCTTGTATTTGATTTGATAACTTTTGTTTATTTGGCACTGTGATTGAAGCATGAAGCCTATTATATTGACACTCTGGAATGAGTTCGAGGCCCTAGAGGGAACTGCTATTTTGGCTAATATTGCAGAGAATCCGGTTGTAATCTGTATCAGGGTAAGAGTGATTGCAGATAGCTGTAGGTTTCTTTAGTTTTTACTTGGATTTTTGCTTTTTAGTGCATGCAGGTTTTGTTGTTTGAATACAACAGTAATTAATCTCTTTGACTATAATTTCTCAATGTCTTTTCCAGATTTGTCATTGTCCACTCAATCCTCACTTCGGATGTGGTTTGTTGTTCTTATGTTTTGAAGTTGTTTCCTTTTTTGTTGTGTCCTGTTGTGCTTTTAGGCTTTATTATGTATTGTCTTTGACAGATCAGTATACTTTGTTTAGGTTCTAGGCTAAAAGTTCACAATTGATTCGGATGCTTCATGAACGGAGTTATGCTAACCCATGTGTATTGTTGCCTCCGGTTACTTCTAATCATATAAGTCCAGTCTCATCGATTTCTCAAGCAACTAAGTTTGTGAGTGTGCTAATGATTTTTCTGGAGTTGTGGCTTTTCCTCCCTCTAATCTTCTTTGTTTTGTTAGCTAAATTAGTTGATACCCATTTTTTTATTTTTATGTATGTTGCTGACTGTAGGATATGGGGACTGCTTGGATAAAGGGTAGAGTGTCTCTTGACTATAGGATGGGTAAACTATGGTACTTGGCCTGCCCACATTGTTATCTTCCTAACGATTTTGCTTTGAATTGGGGGATCATGTGCTATTATTGTGGGCGAGAGATTTATATTTACCCAAGGTATAATGTTTTTATGTTGGTTACTGTAATTTTTTTTATGTGTTGTTTCTATAGTTGCCTGATTTAGGGAATTATTGTCTTTGCTTTTTCTTTGTGCTGAGTTGTTTATAAATTTGTAATGTAAGGGCTTGCGTGACTCTTACGATCACGGATGAGACTGGATCTTTGAATGCAGTAGCCATGGGAGACGAGGCTGAAAAGTTGATTGGTATTAGTGTTCATCGTTTATTTCAAGCAGAGCAAGATGTACTTCTTTTTTCTTGGCTTAGATATAATAGTGAAATATTATCTTGTGTGACCAATTATTTGTTATGCCAATGAGTTGTTGTTTTCAATTGGTTGATAGAATGTGCATCTCACTGATCGTGTTGCAAGTGAACTCGAGGGAAAATTCTTGTGGTGTTATGTTAAGTATTCCAGCAATGTAATCAGGGCTGTGAAGGGTGCTCCATATACAATTGTTACTGTCTACGACGCAGATGAAATTGGAAGCACTATTTGCTGATGTCTTTTAGATGTTTATCTAATTTGCCACTCTTTGTATTTGGTTGTCTGAGCTATAGTGTATGAGACATTAGACTTTATTTGCTGGTTGTAATTAGGTTGAGTTATGGTGAACTTGTAATGTTGTTGGCTCATGGATTAGGTTTCTTTTTGGATCTGTATGTATTTGGATATTAATCCAATGTTAACTGCTCCTGTCATGGCTGTTAACAAAACTGATTTAGTTAACCTTGTACCACTCCTGCTGAAGTAATGGACATGTCCATTAGAAAGGGCATACCAAATGTAAGATTCTTTAGTGTTATTTTTGTTTTCTTCTTATTTTATCATTGCCTAAAACCATGCTCACTGAACTATAATTTTTTGGTATATTTATTGTGAAGAGAAAGTAAAAAATCAGTCTTAGTTGTCATTACTATGATGTTTGAAGATTTATTTTCTCTCTGTTAAACTGACTACATTTGCCTTCTTAAGCTTAGAAATTATGTCCAACGCCATGTCCAAAGATAATATTATTCTGTCAATATAAAACTAACAAAATTTTTTTTAAGAGAGAATTGAAAAAAGGTGATCAATGAGAGAATATATAAGTTTTTTTTTATTGTTTATGATCACATAAAAAAAAATATTCATATCTGATTCAAAAGAAATAGCTCACCTCGTACCATTCTTGCACAAGTAATGTACATGTCCTTCTACAGACAAAGTGGAGTTGATTCTATAGGTGGTCCAAGCTAAAAAGTGAAATTGTTGCCTAGCATGTACTATTGTCTATCCTAATCAGGTACTCTATCACTTGTAATTACCCTTTAAAGACATGATTTTTGCTATAGATTGCTAAGTTCCACTATGCCTTTTAATTTTGTCGTGGTCTAGCAATGGTCCTTTTTTGTACTTTTTTTTAATAGGTATAGATACAGGCTTGAGTTTGTGCTAAGTGACTACTAAATTCGTTTGTTTGTTTCTAATTTTACAGATTCATTGGCATATTGTGAGAAATATTGCTAGGCCTCAACGACTCTTTATAGCTACTCTATTATATATATATATATATATGCCTGAGTTCCACAGCTTCAGGCCTCTCATTCTTTTGTTCTTAAGACAAACTATTGCTCTGCAGAATGCTGGTATGTTTTTATTTGAAGTTCTTCATTGTGTCGATCATGGTATATTGTTGTTGCTGCCTATGTAGTTTACCACATGCTACTGAAATAATTGCATGCATTCTATTTACCTTTTGTACTTGCGTGTTTGGTAAATTTGTTAGATAATTGTAAGAGCTCCTACACTGAGGGTAAAGAGCTCTGTCATAGAAGCATTGAGCTAAAAGAGTTTTATCTTCTGGTTAACTTACTTAACTAAATTAGTCATCCTAATATAGTAGTCATGGCTTCTTCTTTTTTTTGGTTGCTGCATTAAGAGTGTTATAGAGGCTGTTCACTTGCTTGCAGTTAATCTGGTATTTGCTTATTGTTCTTTTGAGCTTTTTTACCTTCTTTTTTACTGATGATGTTCAAAATAATGTGCTGACTGTTGTTGCTTAGGAGTCGGCATATTTCCAGAAAGCAAATAACAAAACTGTTGTTTGTGTTTTTTTTTTAAGACAAAATCAACTATCAATAAAATCATTCCTTGATAACTATTTGGAATTTGAAATCTCATGTGGTTTCTTCCTTTTGTTAAGGTGGCCATGGGACTTTTGTTCTAACTTATCTTTCTGGAGTCCTACTAAGGATTGATTTTAAGTGTTTCGTTGTTCTCTTTCACTTTTTGGAAGACTGTCAGGTATTGTTCCTTAGGAATTTTTTCCCTTAGTGTCATTTAACCACCAACAATTTTATTATTCATGCATTCGTATAATTTACATCATTTCTGGCTATTTATCTTAGTTTAGCTATTATATGACCTTTTAAATTAATGTGTGAAATGTTAGAGTGATTTTTTCCCCTGGGATTATAATGCCTTGAAGTATAAGCATTATTCTACTATGTCGAAAGGGAAAACTGATGAATTATTGAGGCATAAATGAGACACATATGCCAGGAAGAGAACTGGTTATGTAGCAATAATGTTATTGATGCATTCATGAAATATATATCCTTTCTAGCTGTTTACTTTAGGCTAATTGTTCCCTAATCTTTTAAACAACCTGTGTAGTGCTAGACTGAATTGCTTTGATGGACCATAATGCTATTAAACGTAGACGTTATTCTAATATGTTGAAAGAAAAAAATGATGAATTGTTGAGGCGTAGACGAGAGGCATACGCTCAAAAGAAAGCTACTACTGTCCAATCTACTGAGACCTCTAGATGTTCTTCTATAGCCGAAGAAAAGAAAAATAAGACAAGGTCGTCTGGTGCAAAAAAAACAAAGAAGGTTGCATCTAATGTTCCTTCTTATTATGTTTGCAAAGTGCGAATTTCTAAGAATAATCAGAAAGCTTGTGGTTCTACTTCTGGATTATCTCCATCAGTATCAGCTCTCAATAGTTTAATTGCTGAGCCATCTGGTTGCGTGGAGCCACCAGCTATCAGTAATAGTGAATTAGATGATCTGTTTGATAGTAAGACACAACGCCTCGAGGCATCGTTAAGTACCTTGCCTTCTTCTGTTCTATCGGCTGATCATCATTCTGTACCTGGAGGTATACGCCTCTGAAAAAATAATGCTTTTAAAGAAATAATTGTCTGTCCATTCTTTTACACTTTTTCTTTTCTGTAAAACTTATAAAATTTTTTTTATCAACTTCGTGTATCAGTTCATAATCATTCCCTTGTAGAGGAAGAAACATGTATAATCAATATTGGATCCTCCAAGGATGGCAGTAATCAACAAATTCTTGTTAATACTCAGCTTTAGAATACAGGTTGATTTTAATGAATATTATAAATTTGTTCTAGCTTAAAATGCTAATGGCTTGCATTACCTATTTTTTTTTCTTTTTTTTGTTGGTTAGAGAGGTTAATATTTATCTATTTACTCAAGGAAAAGGAAAATATCTAGAAAGGGTAGTTACCCTCGTCTAAGCCAGATGCCGACTGAATCATTGATATTGCCCGACACTCAACTGTGAACACTGTGGTGCTAAACGATTCCATTTAGAGCCATCGAGTTTTTGTTGTTCTGGAGGCGAGGTTTATGTTGTGCATCCTGTTATGCCTTATGCACTTTTTCGTCTCTATTCTGGTACAGATGAAGAATGCATTAACTTTCGAAAGAATGTTTGTACTTATAACAACAATCTTGCATTTACATCATTTGATGCAAAATATGATAAGAATTTGACCAAAAATATCCAGGGAGTTTACACTTTCCAGGTACAGCGGCAGGTGCATCATCTCTTGAATAGTTTAATGCCAAATGGTCACCCTCCTACTGGTGTTCAGTTGTATTTCTATGATCAAGAGGAGGAACTCTCAAAGAGGCTTGGTGTTTCTCCTAGGGTGCGCGAGAGTACTCTTAAACTTTTGATGGGTATTCTTGACAAGAATCCGTACACTAGGTTCTTTAAGAGTTTAAGAGATTTTCCTAATCTAGACGACCATAACATATTTCTTAACTTCAATCTCGGGTTGGATCAACGTCTGTATAATGTAGCAATCTCTTCGGAAGTTGCTGCTATTTAGACCGAGACAGATAATGAAAGCCTTGACAAGAGTGCACATATATAGGTGTATACTCATTCAAATTCAAGTCATAGGATTCAACATTATTTTGCTTGCTATGATTCACTGCAATATCCATTGTTATTCCCTCGAGGTGAATCTGGCTGGCACTATGGCATTCCGAGAAGTACCATTTCTCATAAAAGAAAGAGGAACGAATCTGATGATGATGCTCTTGCTGATGTTTCTCAAATGAGAAGTGCTGCAGACCTTATTGACATGGAAAATGAAGGTATCTCTGCTTCTGGTTTTATATTGATTCTGTCTTGTTCTGTCTTGAATTGCCTGATGTTTTATGGTTAAGTGTTAAAGAGACCTTTTATGTCGGAATTTATTTGCGCGAGCCCGTCTTCTCCCACGGGCAGTTATATGTTGCCCTTTCTCGTGCAAAAACTTCAGCTGCAATCAAAGTGTTGATACTGCTAGCAACTTTTCATGAAGTGGTTACTGAGTTCAAAACTAGAAATATTGTCTTTCATGAAGTCCTTGAATTATCTAAGCAGTAGTTCTTATTCAGTTATGTAGTATCCATATTAATGGTTTATTAGCTATTTTATGCTTCAGATTTCTCTATTCTTCTTTGCTGAATCTTTTTTATCAGTCTGATCATTTTTATTTTTCCTTTTCGAAAGAATGGTTAATTTGCTATGCATTGATGATATCAAGCCAAAAATGAAGGAATGGTCAGCCCATGTAACTGTTCAGGAAAAGATTCATGTGGCTACCTCCAAGCATTCTCCCACCAGATATCAAAAAGTTGTGCTTGCTGATTCAAAGGTATGAAAATACTGTATAGTCAGCTATTTTTTTTATTTCTTTTTAGTAGAATAGAACTATGAATTCAAAAAGATCTATTTATGTAATTTTAGGGATCAAGAGTTGAGGGAATAATGTTCAATACTGCCGTGGAAAAGATGGGACCAAAATTTCATGTTTTTTAAAAAAATCTTATATCAAATGTTGATGTTAGAGAAATTGAGAAAAAGTATCAAATTAATGGTCTTACAATCCAATGGGTGATAAGTACACGGACTGTTGTTGAAGAATTGGATGAACAGGGAAGCAATGTTTTACCTTCTCAGTTCAATGCTGCAAGCTTTAAAGACTTATCCCTTTATGCTGATTCGAAATCTCATGCTTGGTGAGCATCATTTATGGTTTTATTTAATTGTAATGCAACCATTATATGAACTTTAATTCATCTGTTTACTTAATACTTAATATATTTTTCAGACATTGTGGCCTTGGTTATTGATTCAATGCCTGTAGTGCCAATAAAAAAGGACTTAGAGGAGTCATTTGTGCAAAGATTTCTCATTGTGAATGAAGAATATGTCATTCATCTAAGTTTCATAACCTTTCAAGCTCAAAATAGAACTATTTAATCAGTCTCTCTGATAAATGTTTGTTAATCTGATGCTTCAATATTAGGATGATTCCTACTATGTTATCTCTGTGGAACGCATTTGTTGAGAATGAAGGCAAGCTAATTACTGATCGATGCAACAAATATCCAGTTATTTTATGTCGCAGGCTTAAAGTTGTTTCTTACAACGGTAATTTAAATAGCCAATTCATTTCTACTACAATATTATTAATTGTTGTTTCTTTACTAGCAGAGCTCATGTCAGTGTTATCCTTGGAACAGGAATATCACTCTCAACAAGGAATGATTTAGTTATTATTGTTGATCCACCTATAAGAGATGCAAGAACGCTGCAAAATTGGTGATTATCGCTATGTGAATGAATTTTTATGTTCTCAATTAGGACTTATAGCTTAGCTTTAATTTGTCTTGTTCCCTTCTATTTTGTATATACAGGGCATGCAGGAATGAAAATGAGCTGCTTATTGTTAGCCATGAGAAACCATATACTAATCTGTCTCCTAAGATGTTTTATGGACCTCAATAGAAACTAACTGCTATAACAGATGTTCTGCCAACAGAAAAGGCAAGTATCTACTACCTTTTACATTTTTGTCGAATAGGTTTTCATTTAGACTCTAATATCTGTTATAAATCAATTCACGTTGTTTTTTTCCTAAAAGGTTTCCTGGGTCAAGTGTATGTTTTCTTTTGAGCACATCTTACAAAAATATCACTATATGGCATGTGTGAAATGCCGACGGCTAACTGATGTTGACTATGGGTGCACCTACACCTGCAACCATTGCAATGAAAAGCAGTGTGCTCAACCATGGAAAGATGCTTATTGTAGTTAGTAAAACTTTCTTGATTTACTTAATATTCTACACATATATTCATTTCTTTTGTTTTTTATATTAATTGCAGATGTCGTTTTGATATTGACCTTATTGATCACACTGACACAATAACTGCATCCATTTTCGATGAACAAGCCGAGGCATTGCTTGGGTTTACTGCTGGGTTTGAATACACATTCTCTTTACTTACTCAAAAGATTCGGTGACTGGTAACTATATGTTGATGTTTTCTAAACCCAACATTGATTTGCAGAATGAGGAACCACCCTTAAGCAAACTCCATGAAGAATTGAAGAGCAAGATGTTCATAGTGCAGCTCAAACTAGGAAACACAAGAAATGATGGATCATACCAACATTACACTATTGCATACTATTTTGAAGAAAATGCTGAAAACGCCTCATTCGGATGTCAATCACCTGTTGGCTCAAAAACTCAGAACAGTGCCCCTAAAAACACTGCCTCTGCAAATTTATCTCCAGGTATATATTTTCTTCTGTTTGCCATGATGGTTTATTTTCCTGAAATAATAATTTCATGTTCCTTAACATAGTTATTTGACTTCCTTTATGAAACCAATGAAAATCAAGGCACTGCTCTTGAAGTTTTAGCAAAATCATTTAACTTCGTTCGTAATTTCCTTTTGCAGAAAAAACAGGATGATCATCGAAAACACTTTGCTGCCTTGTCGAAACATTTAATGAATCTGAAGAATCTACTGCAAAGAAGAAGCGAAGCAAATAGTTTAGAATTAACTAATGTTATTAAACAAGGCTCTTGTTTGCTTTAATGGTTGCCTCTGTTTTGAGCTCACTTTACTTGGCATTAAACTGATCAAGCAAACTGAATATTTATCAGTTGCTTTTGGCGAATTGTATTGCAGCTTTAATTGTATTCTCGAAATCCTTAACTCATTATGTTTATGATGCAAGAGTGATTTTTATAATTAAGTATGCTATGTTGAGTTTGCTTAGAATATAATCTGCTATTTAAGACTGTTAGAATTTATTTTTTCCAAGTTAATGTGTGTCAGAGTTCACCTAGCTATACTTTTTACTCCATTTTCTGCATAGCATTGCAGTGGATCACTAAGTTCATCAGGTATTTCTCTGATGCTTTCCTACATAGGAAGATCATCTGGATGCTTGTCACCTTTCACGTAATTAGTGATATACTATTTTTAGAAATTTCTAGCTGTTTTATATGTAGCTCTGACACTAATTTTATATACTAAGTAGCATTGGGTAATTGCCAGTAGAGCTACAGGTCTTGAGCCGTAGAACTGAACGCAGTTAGCATCAATTTGGCAGTAGGAATTTATTATTCTTATGCAGCTTTTTTGCTTATTACTTCCATTCACCTACCATATTTACTACCATTTGAATGTTCTGCGATTAAATACAGAGAACTTCTTCATAGTTTTAGCCTATTAGTCCCATAGCTTTTCTTTAGCTTTTCTTTGCAACGCCAGTTTTTCCTATTAGTCCCATAGCTTTTATTATGATACTAAAGTTTTGTTATTTTATAGTTCCTTCCTCTTCTGCCTTTCCAATTACTAATGACTAAACCAAAAAATCTCTTCAGGAAGTGGTTGGCAATTCCTCAAGGAAACAAGACTAGATTCTTCCTGTGTACGTTTAACAAAACAAAAATTCATGCAGCAACGATGGTTAAAACTTCTAGAGAACAAACCATCTATTATATCAAAAAAAAAATTGATGGAAAGCTATCCACAAATATTAAAACATACAGGTGAACCATCTATTTATTCTTTCGATTCAGGTGCCTAGTGGTTACATACTGTAATCACTCTTTCTCCTGAAACTTTTACAAATGCAGGTATACTTTGATTTTCTCTTTTATATTTATGTATATTGTTTCGTTGTTATACATTTCCTACATCTCATGCTTTAACTTTTTTGATAGATACAACTACCGTTGATTCTCAAGACGTACCAACAGGACAACCATAGTGTTATGTACTTTTTTGTTCAAATAAAACCAAACATGTTAGTCAATGAAAACATGATTTCTTTCTTTGCTTCTTCTTGGCATAATAAACAACTTTTTTGTATGTGTCCTTTGTAGGAGATTTCAGCTACTGTATTTAATTTAATCGGATTTCAAGATGGCATAACCATTAAATTATATCATGGTCTTCGCTGCTGGGAAATAAAAATCAAAGTAAGATGTTTTCAGGAAGGCTGGGAAACTTATTGTGCTGAGAATCTGATTGATGAAGCTAATATGATTTTCCTGAGAATCAAGGGGAATTTATCCTATGATTCTATGGCTTTTTGTACTTTACAATCACATTCTTATGCCATGGACGCTTCCTTTGCCTATGTTGCCAAGCATTAATCTCAATGTTGAAGGTTAAAATTCCTGTTTAACTATACTTTGTTTGCTTAATTTACTGATAAGGCTTACACTTACACCTTCTTCCAATATGTACAGATGATACAGCTCCACAGCTCAATTTAACTACTATCACCTCATCCATAAATCAATTTTTCAAGCATGATTGGTCATCATTTGTTTCGTTCTACCAGTTTTACACTCCTCAATCTAAATACAGCTTGGTAAATGATTGTTTCTATAGAATATATTCTCAGCTTCATTGTCTAGTAAGCCAGCTAAGAATGCATGCTTGTTGTCAACAGGAACTTCCACAGTATGCAGATATTCAGCTTAATGAGAATAGAACACCAACAATCATTCTCACCAATGGATTCAAAAGTTATGCCATTGGCATGAAGCAAAGATCTTTCCACCAGAACTGGAACAACTTTGTCACTAACCATGCTCTTCGGCCGGGAGAGTTATTGCTCTTTATTCCCCAATCACGCAACTCCTTTGTTGTTGTTGTATTCAATCGAAAAGGCATCGAAAAAATGTATCCATGGCATTTTAATTTTTATCTTCAGCTCAGTTAGGCCATAATTAATCTGGCACATTTCAGTAATGTATCAGTAATCTGGCATTTTAATGTATCAGTAATCTTCCATGTTTTAATGCTTCTGTTGAAATGCGATGTAAGGTTATTCCCCGTTTTCTCCAATAGTATCTTCTTGAGGAATTTATCTGTCTTTGCTACAACTATTTCTGCTGCAATGGATTAGTTTTAGTTGCTTTCAATTACTTTTTGAAGGTATATCAGAAGCCACGAGTGATGAATCCAAAAAGATATAGCATCAGCTTACAAAGCTTCAACTTGCAAGTTATTAGGTTTTCTGAAAATGTAGAGAATACCTCCCTTTATAGTTTGTGATTTTGCTATCCAGTGCACTAGCCAGGTACATTATCATCATCGTTGCCAAATTCATGTAATGCGATGGATTTGAAGTCTTTGCATTGCCTTGAAGTTTATCGCACTTTGGATTATCAACCTTAATCTATATAGCTCAGTGATATTTTCCCTCTGTCAACTGCCATGCATATTCATACTGATATACAAAAAAAAAAAATTGCATGCCATGTTGGATAAAAGAAGAATACACCAAAATTCAATCACTCCCTTAATCTGCATATTTGGCAAGGCATATTGTCTTTAGTCCCCTACGCGCGGTTTATGCCTCCTAGTTGATGAATAAATAGTGGTAAGACAGGAGCAGAGGTATAGTGGAAAGATAGGAGTAGAGGTGGAGTACCTTTGTTTTGAAAATTATATATAGGTTAGGATCTTGCATAGAATTTAGTTGAAGTTCCTAATTATTTGATATAACAACATTGATACTCAAAACATCAATTTCGTTTCTTAAATTGTCCTTCAAATATTTGTGAGACATTTTTACCATTTGAAATCACTTGTGAATGCTACTTGCTTACTTTCCATCGCTTTAATCCCAAAATTGGATGGAATGAGAAAAGGAACACATTTTTAATAGTTGAGTGACAGTTAAAAAAAGTTCAGCAACCAAAAGTCCAAAAATAAAGTTTAGTGACCAAAAGTCATCTAAGCTAATAGTTTGGTGATATTTTAAGCTATTTGCTCTAAAAGTAATATTGAGATTATAGTTATTCATCATCGAAGCAAAAAGCAATGGGTTTGGTGGCAAGTGGTGATAGATTGGTTGTGGTAATGGCAGCAACTATGGCAACGAAGGTGCTAAGGACTTATTGTTTTCAACTTCATAGTTATAAAATGGTGGATAAATTAGGGGAGATTTGAAAGACATGAATGAGAATTTTGAGATGACAAGTAAATTGAGTGAATTTCAAGTGCATTCATTTTAGTCACAAAAATCCCTTCTGCTAGATTTCAAATTCTCTATCAAATCTTCTAACTTCTTCAGATAAACTTGGAGTGATTTGAAGTTCAATTCCAAATCCTTCCATCCAAATGGATCATCTATGTTTCAAATAGTAAAGTGCACCTCAAGTTATTAAACTTGTTCAAAATTTCATTTAGCTCACCATATTATATTTCATGTTAATTGACTCATTAAACTCATAAAAGTAATCAATTGGATCATTCTGTCTATTTTCTTGGTTAAAATAGGAAAATTTCATGGCATGTGAGTTATAAAAATGTGAAAACTAGTAAAGTGGGATGAATGAGATTGTAGAAAAGTTTAAAGATCATTATTGCACTTTGTTAGAAAACTTTTTGCAAATTAATGAATAACTAAAAAAAGAAATTTCTTACCAAAAAATTATAATGCATGATCCTTGAATTCCTAAATCTAATGAAAAAAAAAAAACAAAAGAAGATGTTTATAGCAAACAAAGCACCTTGATTTAAATTTATACATAAAAATATGAAAAAGTCATGGCAAAACGTTTTACGAGAAATTTTATTAGCAAAAGGAAAAGAGCAATGAAAGGAAATTTCTTATTAAAGATGAAATTTCTTAGTAAAAGAATTCAGTATTTCCTTTTTTTATAGAAAAGGTCTTCTTTTTATTCTTCTTTGCTCCTTTACCAATACAATAGTTCCTAATAAGTTATGTCATGAATTTTTTTGGTAGTTCTTTTTGGGATTTAAATCCAATTATTTTCTTCTTAACATGCTTGTAATATTTGCCAAAAAGATTTGGGAATGCAATGATCATTCGTGCTTTAATTTTTTACTAAGAAATTTCTTTTTTATTAATCTTTAAATTTGAAAAAAAATTTCCAAAAAGAGTGCACCAAAGATTGCTAATTTTTACTAAAGTTTCATTTAACTCACTATACTATTTTTTGTCTAGTTGATCTCATGTCATGAATTTGGTCTCCTTTAATGAAGCAAATAAACATAATAGTAGATTAATCATTTTTCAAGAGTTAGTGAGTTAAATGCCACAAAAAATAGTATAGTGAGCAAGATGTAAATTTGAAAAGCTTTAATGATTGTTGGTGCACTTTACCTTAAAAGCAAGGTAAATTAAGATTTTAGTTTATTCCAAATGAATTTAGGCCTATCAAAAGTTGTAGAACTTCATGTGTACCTTTGGTAAATTTTAGAATCAGGGAATGGGAAGAATTTGTATTTATAAGTAGAGTGCAAATTTGGCAAAATTTAAAGATAGAGAGAACTTGATACTATTCTATTCATTAAATTTACCAAAAAGTACTGAAATGTCATATTACCAAATCACACTATTCTTTTCGTCTTTTCACTCGTCATTTTTACTCGCATCATTTCTCCCTTACTTTCCTTTTTCCTTTTTAATTTAAAGTTTCTCTTGAATATGGTAGTTATAAGTTAACTATTCATGGTTCAGATTCACAAGTCTCAATTCTATCTCTCTTTTTAGCTCTACCACCTCTAGCTCCACTTTTTTTTTCATTTCTTCCTTAGCTTACTATTGCTCTCTCTCTCTCTCTCTCTCTGACTATTTTCCTTCTTGTAATCTTGTTTATTTTCTTCATTACATGTTGCTGTTTTATTGACTTGAAGTTAATTGTAATTGGATTATTCTATTTGTAGTTTAGGATTCAATAATAGGAAAATATAAAAATTGCTACAGATGTTTTGGCATCATTGGTTGTTCAATTGTGAGGTAGGACATCTATTCAATTTGTTATCTTTCAGTTTTTCCACAATCATCAATTTTGATATAATTACGTTAAAATATATTTATATGTATGTTTGAGGTAAAATTATAGATATGGTCCATTATGAGATATTTGAAGATAAAAACCCTTTTACTTCGCATAAAATTTTTTGTAGTATTATGATTTAAAAGCTAAGAAATATGTGCGTTCAATTTAATGACATGTGCAAAGGAATACAAGTACACATGATAATTCCAAAATTATGAACTTAAAAAATTTTAACTTTGGAGTGTTGATGCTTAAACATAATAGAAAAGTTAAGAGTTTCAAAATTTTCCAAGGCATAAGCAAATTCTTTGTAGGCATAACCAAAGGGAGGTAATTTGTTCATTCGACTAACCACAAGGAGTTTTTATCTATTCAATTTTTATTATAATGCATAGATGATTTTTACAAGTTGGATGTTGATTGGGTTCCATAATAGATACTAAGGCAGTTAAAATAATAGTTAAAATGAAATACCTAATAATTACTGTCATTTTTTCTTCCCTAATAAAATAACTTTAGTGATATATGTGCAATTTATTAGGACAATAATAGGACGGAATGTAAACATTAAAACCAAAAATTTGTATAGCAATAGTCAAAATTTTTACACCAAGCTGCACTAATTTATGGATATCACATTAATATTTTTAATTATGTCTTCCAAACCTAGAGTAAAAAACAATTTCCAATAAAGAAACTTTTTTCATCCTATGCATCATTCATATTGTTTGAATCATACCATTGATGTCAAAAAAAAAATCATAGAAGTAGATTTTTTAAATATGCTTAAATTCTAATAAGATGATTTTCAAATCTTAATTAGATACAGCTTACTCAAGATAAATTTGATATCTAAGAGAATTTCCAATAAAGAACTTTTTTCATCCTATGCATCATTCATGTTGTTTGAATCATGCCATTGATGTCAAAAAAAAATCATAGAAGTAGATTTTAATTGTAATAAGATGATTTGCAAATCTTAATTAATATACAGCTTGTTCAAGATAGATTTGATGTCTAAGAGCCGAAATAATCATATGTAGGAATAAATATTAGTTTCTATTCAAATAAAACTGTAGATTAAACTGTTCAAATGATTTGAGATACAAGCATCAATTCCTTGAAGTTCTCTTTTATTCATCCATATCACAATCTCAAACTTGACAAACCAAAAAGAAAAAGAACATAATGAGAATTTCTTTTTTTTTTCTCTCTCTCTTTTTGAATCAAAAGCCAAACTATATGTTCAAAAAGAAGAGTACACCAAAGTACAAGTTAGATACTGAAAAAGGTTAAAAAAAAAAAATCTAAATGCTTATGTTATAAATACAACTCCAAATCCAAAGTGAAACAATTGGGGAAAAAATAGAAACAAAAGAAAAGTAGCACATATCATTCATTGTGATCATGAAATTATCATATGATAGGGTACTTATTGAAATGAGTGAAGGAAAATGTTAACATTCCTGCTTATAAAATCACAAAAAAGAAGGTAAATCTCATAAAACTAAACGTAAGAAAAGGGTAGCAAATAAAGTATCATAAAATGGCGATAAAGAGGGCGTGTAGAAAATTCTCCTAAAGTAATTTACAAGAATAATGTGATGGTTCTAGTAACTTACTTTTGGTTGACACCATTTTGTTTCTAGAATCTCTAAAGAAACACCTGAAAACAAAATTTAAAATCAAATATATTTTGAGAAAATAATTTTAATCAAAGATATTTCAAAAATGAAAACGTCTTAAATTGAACCAGAAAGATCCTTTGGCTTTTTTTTTTTCTTAATCCATTCTTCATTTACACACCACAAATGACATTTGGTTTAAATAATTCAAAAAGTTATAATTATATATATCTTTTAATATTTTTTGTGGGATGCAAAGACATGGTTAATATCTTCTCCTTCAGAATTGGTATTCCTAGACTATTTTTATCATTTCTTTTTGTTTCAAAGTTTGTGAATATTTATTGATTAAGGCTTTATAGTATTTTTCAATTTAACAATAATTTTGATAGAATTGAAACCTCATATAAACAAGAAACCTCTTTCAATGAAAAAACTCTTTATCTAGAACTACAGCCTACGTATTTCAATTTAGGGAGAAAAACACTTTTGAGAGTTAAGATATCTTCTATGAAAGCTCAAGAATGGGGAACATTGTCATTTTCATCTGATGGCTTTTATTTCATAAATTTCCTTATTTATCTTCTTCTTCTCTTTTCATGTCAATGCAACAAAGGCAAGCTAAAATATTTTTTGTGCCTTAGTGCAATGTGGTCCTATTTTCTATAATCTTTAAAGAAGTTTTGACATCTCAAGGTTTGATTTTTCAATAAAGGGGGCAATGCAGTTTTTTTTTTTTTTTTGTTTTATGAGAGTAAAGTTTTACTAGCCCACAACTTAAGGAGTAAAGTATTATTAACTTCACGAGAACCACATATAAGCTAGAGTACTCATCAATCAAGCTGTAACAAGGGATGTAGAGTGTGTACAAATTTGGCACATTAAATTACAATTAGTTCAATTACATTTTCTTTTATTTTTTAATTTTTTGGTTTACCAGAGCAAAGTTTTACTAGCCCACACCTTAAGGAGTAAAATATTATTCACTTCATGAGAATCGCATATATGCTAGAGTACTCATTAATACAAGTTGTAACAAGGGATGTAGATTGTGTACAAATTTGGCACATTAAATTAGAATTAGTTCAATTACGAAAATGTTGTATGTTCTCTTGAAAGTTTAGAGTTATGTACTTTTCTATTTTCATTCTATAATCTCATTTACCAACTCAAATGAATTGTTTATTTGTGTTGTCAATTCAAGTAATTTCATTTTGGTTAAATGCGATATATGAAAACACAAATTAGTATATATATGCTTTTGGTATGGATTTTTTTTTTCTCAACAAAATGGTTATTTGACTGAAATATTCTCTTATTGTACGCTTTACAAAAATTTTGAATTTTTGCAGTTAATTTCGTAGATGACTCATAAGTAACATTGTTCTCAAATTTAAAATTTTCTTGGAACGTGAAGTGTTGTTCTCATAAGTAACATGCTTTATGTTTTAGTTAAAGTGTCCGTAAGTGTTGACAATATACTAAGAGTTTCTTCTTTTTTTTTTTTGGTATTAATCCTTAAATATATGCTATACAAATGTAATACAAGTTTTCACTAACTAGTTAAGTATTTAAAATTTTCGAATACGCATTATTATGAATTAAACTTGGTTCCCATTTGAAAATTCTAATATATAGCATCAAAATTTCACACTTCATTCCAATGCAATATACACCTATACTATATCCCATGCAATGCAAGGTTAACTAGTACTATTAGATTATTATTGGTTGTTCATTGTTTTAGTAGTGTAACATTATTTAATAGCGAATAAAGAGTAAGAGATGAACCTTTAAATTATAGGAGCCAAGAATCCTAATCCTAAAAATGATAATTATTTTAGGGCAAAAACTCAAAATTACTTTCTCGCATTTGTCAAAAGTACAAATCACCTAGAGCCATGACAGCTTCAAACTTCTATTGCTATGTACAAAATTTTCCATGTATATAATGATAATACATAATATTGTCAGTTAAATTAAATTGCTTGTTCTGGTTTTTGAAACCATATATGATGAAGGAAAACATATTAGAGAATACTCAGGAATTCAATGACCAATCATGGCTCCGGTAAACGATGTTTACAGGGCCACCATCACCTAAAAGATGGGTCAAAAGACCTGCTTTAGTGGCATCTAAGTAATTTATTATCCACTTCAGAGTCTCCTTTTCTTGACCAAAATCTGCACTGTACCTGCAGCAGAAAGAAGTTCAAATTACAGCTCAAAAAAAAATGTATGCATTTTTTTCAATTTTAGCAATCCAAATAGATGAGAGAAAGAAATTCCACATATTTATCCCTTTAAAAGAGCAGAGAACGTTACACCAGTTACTAAATATTTGCTGTTATAGCATAAGAGTATAGCTGATAGATGGGAGAAAGGAATTCAGATAAATGATCACTTTCCTGTGACTGTTTATACCAGCATGGACAATGTGTACCGGTTGCTAATATTCTAGTGAATTTTTTGTCATTGCCATAATAAGAATTGAAGAGAAAGGAAATCCGAATACTGGTTACTCACCACTTGATTATTCTAGTGAGGTATACAGTCCTTTTGGCCAGATCAACCTGCATAGCATCATCCCTTTGGAAGAACTCCCTTGCTGCATACCTTAACTCGGATTCAACACCTTGAGGACTGAAAAATTTTACTGCAGGACTTGATTTTGTGCCATTGCAAAGGGCAAAATGACTCAATTGATTGACTTTTGGGAGAGCAAGCTGATAAAGACAAAAGCAATAATTAAAATCTTCTTATTGTCCAATTCTTTCAGTAATGGAATACAAAACTTTTTAATAGCACATTGTGGTAATATTTACTAATTATCTTGAAAGAGTCCATAATGCAAATACTTTCCCTCAACAAAGCCCAGTTAATCGAAATATCATGTTTGCCAAGAAAGAGTAAGATAATGTGGAGTTCATTTGTTTTCCGAGTGAAATGCATCTTTCATTCGTTTTCCATCATTGAAGCCTAGATTCTAGCTATCTCTGTAAGCAGACAGATAAAGTGGAAAAGGGATATTTGCCAAGGACATGGAGTGCACAAGGATGTGATTAACTACATGAAAATCTGTGTCAATTTGGCTAAACCAATAGTCCTAATTTAAAGCCACAGAAAGAGATAATTGACCCATTAGAATGTCTGAGGCATTTTCAGATGCATTGGTGGTCAACAAAAATGGAGAGGAGAGTTTATTTACCTCCAGGCGCTTGTCTCCACCACTGAATGGTTTGACAAGTGAAAAAGGTGCTCTACGATTGCTTCTAAGAATCCCATTTCTTATTGCTGTAAGGGAATAGGGGTAGCCCCCCACAACATACAGGAAATCAGAGAAGTATGACCTTCTATCGATCATTCCTCCAGGATGACCAACCCTTATAACTGCATGTATTGCCATGGCATTGTAAAGGTTCAAAAAGAAGGCCAACTTCTCTTCTGCTGAAAGTGTCAGGATGTTCACTCTCTGGAGATCTTGAACTAGATTCACATATCTGCATCCAGATGCATAACCAGTGAATAAGTTTCTATCATGATGATAAACAAACAACATACAGATAAGTGATTATTGTAGATTATACACGAATACAGATTTACCATCATAGACTTATTGTAACAACAGAATATTTTGATAACCTTTCAGTCAGCAAGGACCTTCTAACAAAAGAAAAGAGATGACCCCTTAGTCATCAGTGTAAATCTAGCGCAAACATTTGTAATTGGCAGGAGAATGTTAAATCATCATGTCTGCTGCATATCAAATTTAACCTCAGTTACACCTTTAATGCTATTTTTGACATGAACGTGTTTCATAGCGATGATAATAAATAAAACTCAGTTGCATGTCTTTGTTAAAAAGTTGGTTGCAGAACTTCTCTGCAGCATTTAATGTTTTATCAGCATAATGACTACAAATAAATGGAGCTTTGAGGTAAAGAACAAAGAGGTCCAAGATGTATGGGTTGCAAGCAATGCTGTTTTTCGTGTTTGGGCAGTTCGTGAAGAAAGAGATAAGTAGCAGTGCATTCTAAGACTGTGATAGCAGTAATCTATTATCATGAAAAAGAAAAACAAGTGGCACCAAGAAGCTTGAAACTGCTACTCTGAGCTACTATGATAATAAAATTAAAATTCTTAGACATATAAAAGGTGAATTCTTCCAAAGAACAGCACACCCACAAAAAAAAAAGACATTAAAAAAAACACTGATGCTGACCCTAACTGAAATGGGAATATCCAAAAGTCAGATGTCTACAGCTGCAGAAAAACTAGAGATATGTCATCCATCTATTTCCAGGAGGATGCTTACTCCCAGTGTTTATATGTGTTAAGCTGCTTAGGACAGGAAAAATGTGTCATTTGTTATGTCTAGCCAAAGGGTTAAGCATGTTTTACCTCCGGAACTCTTCGCTCTTGCTGATGGCCACATAATCAAGACGACAACGATCATCAGAGGCATAAGCCTCTAGTATTGCTGACATTATCCTCATCAACCTCTGGCTTAAGAGGGCAGCATCCTTCGGCTCACAGTCATTTGTTGCTCCACGCAAATTATAGCATTTTGGAATGAAAGACTCATGCTCAAGGAATCGATAGAAGTGGTGACCATCCTCAAATTCATTTTCCCTGTTAATTTGCCATTAGAGAAAATCATTTTCTATCATATGCAAGTACATTGGACAGTTGATTCCATTATCAGTATAAAAAGATCACAAGCATATCCTTACCCAAAGACGTGATGGATGAAGTGCTTTCTTGCCAATTGTTTCCCAATCTCAACCGCCTATATTAATCCAAAATTGGAAGAATATCAATCTACATTGCTCGAATAGTTAAAAAGAATATGATGAAATAAACATATCACAAATGATAGGCATGTTATATATGGTAGAATAACAAATGATGGATTATGTTCTGTGAATGCTTTTCTGTAACACAATAGCCATCTTTGTGTCTTTTACCATGATATATTCCATTCTCTCTCAAGACAGCTAAAAGGGAATTAGATGCCATGAGTTCAAGAAAATATTTCATTGCTGTAATGTTGCAACTAAGAAGCTCCTCAAATCATCATACTGAAACATAAACGTTGAGAAAAGTTTAGACTTCAAACACCAATTTTGTTGTTTACCATAACCTATTTCGGCAAAAATTGCCCTAGTCGAAGTTTTTGTACATGCTTTATTAGATAAACAGGCTAGCATGCCCCTTTAGTATCTAGTAGAAATACAGGAGGCAATGCCATGATTACATGGTTCAACTCATCAGTATGAGAAAACACTATTCAACTTCTTTGTAAGTGTGGAAGCACTGAGTGTTACAATTCAACAGTTGTGTGATGGTGTACATATAAAATGGACAATTTGGTCAAAGGAAAAGAAAAAACAGAAACAGGAAAATGATATAGGTGAATTCAATATGCATTCAATGCGTTTAGCACCAGAGGCAATAAAATCTTGGATTTAAAATGGAGGTAATAATAAAGTTAAGATGGAAACTCAAATTTTCTCCTTGTATTTTTGAGAAAATTGGTTAAATGCGAAGATGGAAACACAAATTTTGCCCCAAAACTTTTCAGGGAAACTATGTATTTGTCAGCTATATGTCATTGAAAGTAAATCAATTCATCTCTTTCCCTTTCTTTCCTTAACAACATCAAGTTGTGGATGTTCCCTCAAGGCAACACTTACTAGTTACCATTGCCTAATTTACATTAGAATACAACACCAGCAATGACTTACTACTACAATTCAGCGGTATTCTGCAACAGTAGCCAAATAATGACAAAGAAACTTTTTTTCTTTTATAGAAATAAATAGTAATTATTCTGACATTGCTTTCAGTGGCTGTATATTCTACATTCTGCTACCATTTGATGTTCACTGCATTCTTTGTTATTTTGAAAAGTGAAATGACCCACAGTTGAAGAGTGCATGCATCTGTTGTTGTTATTTTAGTGTCGTCATTTACTTTGTTCGTATCAACATCTATTCTTTTAGCTTCTACACCATCTCCAAATTGTTGAGTCACTTTGGTCTATGTAATCCAATATACATGGATAGCTTCCATTAGATTTAGGAAAGATCAGCGCCTGCTTAAACTGTAGTTTTCATGGATTTTTTTGTACGTAATCCCAGACCTTATTACTTTGAAACAATCATGACTACATGAAATTGCAAATAATACATAGCGAAGGCCAGTTTCCTTGTGCTTTTTCTTCAAGTTTACAAACTTATAATCAAGAACTAGTTTCCATTTAATTTTAAATTCAAGAAAACAAAACAAGAAGGAAAGAAAATTATCACCAAGCATAGCTTGAAAAAAATGAGAAAGAAATGAAGTAAAAAATTTTGTGCAAAAGGCAAGGAATACTAGAGAAAGAATGTTTGGAGAAAGCCATGTTTAGAGCATATTCCAAACATAAATAACAATTGCTAGTATAAACCAGCTTTTTTCCCATAAACTGGCAATTATGGCTAATAAATTTGATGTTTCCATGTATTACCTCTAAAGAAAGAAATGTAATGATATTGAGAGATGGTAATGGACAAGTTTGAAAGACTAATCCATCTAGTTTTAACAATTATAAAACTCATGATTCATTACCTAAATTATTAATACACCTTGAGTAATTTCCTCACCTAATCTTTAAGGGAAAAAAAATATATAAAAACTTCCTTCCCAACAATCCTAGCTTAAGAAGTTTGTATGTAACTACAAGAAACATGTGCGCTGGATGCTACTTCCATAAACTTATTTTACAAGAAATGAAGATAGCATATCAAATGTAGCATTGAACCAAACTTTTTTCCCACTGGGCTACTTAAAATATTGTCGTAACATCCATGTTCTGTTTGGGTTGATTGGATTTGGATTTAAACCCATGATCCCTCATCTTTTAGGTGTTAATTTAAAAATCTAGAATCTAATCTGATACTTTCAAGTTAAATTTTTCTTTTTTTCTTGGATAGAAAATAGAATTTCTACTAAACTTCAAATTAATGAAATCATTAACAATAGTATAACAAAGTGTGGTGAATGCTTCGCCAATAAGCATAAATTACAAATCAACTTGGCTAAGGGTGAAACATGTTTTGATAAAAACATGAGAAAGAATTTGAGTGTAAGGCTAAACAATTGATAACTCCAACCGTGATCCAGCAGTCGATACCCCTTGTATGAAATCCAATCCCAAAGCCAAACATGGAATAACATAAGCTCACTGTTTCTAGTCTACCCCTTAATTTAAAATTAAAAATAAAAAACAAAGGGTCCGAGTAAAAAACTTGGATTAATAAGAAACAAGTTCTGACTTAATAAATCCCATCTTCATGAAACAAGAATTAAGTCAACTAATCGCACTATTTTCAATACCGTGTGCCATCATTGTCATCAGCCCCTTAAGTCTATGAGGACCAGCACTATGATTTGTGGGACGGCGCCAAACAGGCTTTCACACGCATGAAAAACTCCATAGGCTGAAAGCGTTGACACAAACAACATTGGACCACTTAAAAGAAAACTCTCTATTTACTTTAATTATATAATGGCCAAAACCAATAGTAATTCTTACGTCTGCTCACTATTTTCCAAGTTTAATAATATATGGATTGACATTCCGCCCGTAAACAGGGTATGCTAGGGGAAAAAAAACAATAGTAATTCTTCCATTGAATTGACAAATATTTGCAGAAACTCATTGGGCGGTGATCTTTCGTGCTGAAAAATATCTGAAGATTTCCAAGAAATTTGGATTACAGTCTTTCTTTGTTGGGCAACTTCTGCTTTTGAACTTTTTACTACATGATTATAAAAAGCTTACCAATTTATAGTATTTAAGAAGACATTCATATGGCCTTGATTTTGCGGTCAGAGTTTAGGTCTTAGAAGTAAATTTTCTAGGTTCAAATTTTACTAAATGTAAACTATGTCTAACTTTATGTTAGTTACTTCTACTCATACTAAAAATGGAAAAATAAAAGTCTAAGAAGGCCTGTTATTTCACAATTTTAGACCCATCTGATAGATCTGTTAATGTATAAAACTCTGTCTAATCAAATAAATTTGAATACTTAAACTTCACCTTCAAAAAAAAAAAAAAGAGAGAGAGAGAATATTTAAAATTGCATTCCTCTCCGAACATCAATCTGTATTTAAGGATCCATGATTTGAAATTCTTAGACAATATATATGTTCAGCTATTGAGTAAAATTTGAGTGTCTCACATGATACCTAACTGCGAATGGAATATAGCCAAGTAGCTAAGACTCTTCTGGTTGATTAATTGGATATGTCTTATTTGCAATTGTGTACTGCAATATTATATCCTAAGGGTACAGAAACCTTTTCCTTAGCACTAAATTATACCAAATTCTCCAACTAAATTAAGATTTCTAGTCTTTTTAGTGTTATTGTTCCTGGCATATTTATTCAAGAATAGATTAATCCTGCAATCTAAATTCTCCTACCAAATTAAGGTTTCCAGTATTTAGTGTTCTTGTTCTGGAATATTTATTCAATAACAGATTAATCCCACAAAAAGGATAACCAAACATCATCCCCAAATATAGTTGGGTCGTACGGTAACCAGTCCACGGACCCAGATACCCACTGCATTGACAAAAAACAAAAAAAAATCATCCCCAAATAGGCTCCTTCAAATTCCTTTTCAGCTTTTCGATTTTTCAGCAAGAAAGAAAAACAAAAAACCCATTAAACAGAAAGCAGAAATTGCTTCATAATTGGTAGATTCATTGAACCCTTTTGTTTTCTTTGAGGCATATAATTCATTAATCTCAATATTGTGGTTTTTGCTATGATGACTTATCCAAGCTGGTTGTCAACAGACTCAATACTTTTTCTCGATGATCACGGACTCCACCAATAAAAATCAATGTCTTGACTTTGTAAAGATTGAACCCTTCAAATTTCAGACCTAATTAAGCCTTGAACCAAGGAAGACGTTTATTGCTTTCAACAACTTTCAAGGCCAATGGAAACGTTTGTCTCGGCAAGATTTTTGCTTGGTCAAAGTTGACTTTCACATTTTTTTTTCCAAGAAGTAGTATTAGTTATTGAATTTTTCAATACTCAATTGACTAATAGTCCAATATTTGACACAATCAAGATAAAGGTAAAAAGCACATATCTATTGGGAATTTTTGTTTTTGCACTCCTTAAATTACTAACAATATCGGGAGTGTCAAAAATAATTATAATTTAAAATTTTGATGCCATAATGTATACTTAAACAAATTATGTGGGACCATGTCTTGCTTATCCACAACAAAATCCAGAGGATATTTTTTTTTTATTGGCAATCCACGCAAAATCACCGGGAAATCCATTTAGGGGATTCGATGGTTGGGATGCCAGCCCAAAATTTTATTAATATTTTAAATGTCATACAAAATCTTAAGGAGGATTGCTTGAACCAAATTCAGAGGATTGCTTTCGAGTAAATCTGTAAATTAATGAATAAAAGGAGCTAAAATAGGTAAATGTAATTTAGCTAAAAGAAAGAATTGAATGGCTTCGAGTTAACTACGGCAAGTTAATGTGATAAATTGGTTTAAAAAATAGAATTAAAATAACTCGATCAATATAGGGGTGAAATCAAGATGAAATCAAATAAATGAATGTTATTAGCTTTTTTATGAATCTGACTAACAATTCTCAATTTTATGTTAAACCTGAAAAAGACATTTAACTTTTCAAAGTTGTCAACATAAGACATGCATGATAGGTTTCAAAATGGATTAATCTTTTCTATATACTATCAGTATTAGATAAATAGCGACTATACAAAATTTGAATTTAAGCTTCCATTTTTACATATGTATTATAAATTCAACAGTGATAGTGTACACCATCAGTGCATATAACATTTACTCTTTAAAAGTATTCTGCCACAACATTAGATCTTAAAAATTTTAGTTCTATAAAAATTGATAATTATGTGGTAAAAAAAAGAGAGAAATGTTTAAAAGTAATTTTTTTTTTGGTAAGGAATCTAAAGTAAGAATTAAAAGAAAAAGTAATAAATGACCCGACAAAATGATGAACCATGCGATGTTGGGACAAGCATTTATAGAATATAATTTTGGGAAGTACCAAAAAGTTATTACCATATGCTTGAAATGAATGCTTATAAAGAAGGGCGCATGGTTGTTATTATTACTGTTGGCTCTGGACCTTTGGTAAGTGTGACTATACACGTTCCTTCAATTAATATATGCTTTCTGTTCTATTCTATGGAAAGGGGAATTTTTTGAGGAGAAATTCAACTTTTTTAGTTTTAGGAGAAATTTAACTTGGTGATGAAAAGAAGAGTAAAATTTTAGACGAAACAGCTGAGAAAATGGGAGTTTTTTTTGTTAATAAATAAAATAGAAAGAATTATTTTTTTGGGTATTATTTGTTGCTGTGATTTCTTTAGGTAGATGAGGCTATGGCAGCAAAATGATGAAACTGACCGATGTAAAGTTTCAACTAAAACTGATCGATTCTTGCAAAAATAAAATGGTACTTGTTGAAGATTATTTTCAAGGAAAACAAATCTGAGAGAAATTATAGGTGCGTTAATTAGATTATTGTATCTAAAATTAGATGGTGAAATGACAAATTAAAGTACCTCAAACAACAACAATTAGATTGAAGACATAAAATAGGATTAATCTTTCCTACACTGACAGTGTATATATTGTTAGAGTTGGATTAATAATAACTATGCAAATTTTGAATTTAAAATTTAACTTTTGCACATATGTTATGGATCCAACGGTGATAATGTATATACTGTGAGTGTATATAAAATTTATTCAATAAAATATAGCTATCCTGAGTCAAAAAGAACATGACGCAAGAAAAAAGAAAAAAGAAAAAAGAGAATTCATATAAAACTATAGAGGTACATCAGTAATGGAATAAAAAATCAAAATCCAAGATGCTGTTAGTGGTTGAAGTTTGTTGCACTATTTTATGCGCTTATTTAGTTAAGAAATATATGATTTGGTCAACACCCAATAACTGTCTGGATTTGTCAAAGCTAAAATATCACCAATTAATTTAAAAATGACCTAAAACCTCACCTATATCGCAACTGAAACGGTACAGGAAAAAAGAAAACTGCAGATTTATACCTAACCTGCAAATAGATTAGCCTAATTCAACTAGTAGACAATTTGTCAATTTCAAGATTGATGCCAAACAATGTTGTTGTTGTACCTTGAAACTTTCGTCCACGGAACACGATTGTTGTTCACTATTTTTGTCTTTTTCAACGACAAACTTTTTTATGGTATGACGGTATCTCATTAACAATTACTCCCTCCGTCCCGTTTTGTTAATCTTGTTTTCCTTTTTCGTCTGTCCCAAATTGTAGTCCACTTTCCCATTAAGAAATGTAGTAATCTTTCAAATTGTCTAAAATACCCTTATTAAATATCTTGTTATTAATACATTGTTATTAAATACTAACCCACTACATTGAATACATTGAGCTTTTCCAATACATAGATAAATGAAAAGTCTATCTTAGCATAAGGGTATTTTAGGAAATTATTAATCTAAATTTATGTTTCCAACCAAATTAATTACACTTTCTTAATCTGTGTGAAAAAAAAACCAAGACTAACAAAACGGGACGGAGGGAGTATAATTCTTAGTTCTTGCACAAATGATTAAGCCAGCTAATGCTAAAGTTTATGATATTATGTGTTACTAGTTTGTGCAAAGTACTTCATCTTTGTGATTGGGAAAAAGATTGAGAAATACCAACTCTAAATACTTGATCATTGTTGTTAGTAAATGTAAAGGCATGTTGTTAACGTTAAAACTTCAGAATTTAAAGATTTTGGATTTAAATTTCCGTTCAGGTGAATTTTGATTTAAGAGGGATTAATATTATATCTTCTTCTAATTTAAAGTGCCTAATTATTTTAAACTTCGCTCGTCCATCTCCAATCTTAAATTATCTAGTTTAGGTAAAAAAAAAAAAAAAACTGCTAATAAACACTTAATTATAAACACGTCTAAAATAAAATATTCGAATTCATCCAGCACAAATTGCTTAATAAAGTTGGGTGAATAATTCCATAAGAATTTCATAAGGTTAAAACTTTGGCATGAAAAGCTAATTCAGGTGCTACGTTACCTTATTGCCATTCCTAAGAACCCATTTTATTAACACGTTTCTTTAGTTACTACGTTAGCATAAATTAAACTCACCTTTTGTTGAGTCACGAGTCTGTAAAGCATAAGATGTTAATTTACCAATTAAAGGCCGACCACCATGAGAAATTCTTACATAAACCTAAACTTTTATGCCCAAAAAAGTTCAATTAGCACAACCCATTTATGCCCCCAAAAAAAAAAAAAAATCATCCATTCTAAGCGTGGTACTAAAAATACCAAGTCTATTAACATAAATCCTTCGAATCCCAGACCTTGGCATGTAAATTCAGCAGTTTTTATTCAAATAGTGCTGAATAATTATTTTAGAATTAAAAGTCTCACTCTAAATTATCTACATAGATATGTATTTACACGAGTTATAAAATGAAAATAAATAAAAAAATTTATAATTTAAATTTTAAAAAATCAAGGCAAGCAAAACATACACGTGGCATTAGCAGCTAGAGTACGTACCTTTCTTCTCCCGCAGTCCAATTGTTGTATCAAAACCTCCACCAGCTCACCGCCAGAGAAACAATTCTTGACAATTTTCATCTTCATCAGACGGTCCTGAATCGGCAATCTTTGCCGTAAAATTCTAACAATCTGCACCATCTCGTCCGCTTGCTCCTCCTTCTCCTCCTCTGGATCATCGAACCCGTACACTGGCGGCTCCGGTGCCTCTGGAGGACACTTTCCGGCCAGCAATTCCTCCATTTTCTTCTCCAATATCCCACTATTCCTCATCGAATTCAACGCCACCAATCCCCCAAATAACTTCTCGTTGAAAAATATTTGTGGGACTGTCGCATTTCCCGTCCTCTCCACCAGTTCCTTCTCCCTCGCTGGAAAAACATCTATATTAATCTCCACGAAGTTAAGATTCTTCCCACGTAAAAATGATCGAACCGCCGTGCAATCTCTACAATTTGATCTCGAAAAGAAACTAATCCGCCCCATCAATTTCTTCTCATGTTGTCCAATCGTCGGTTTCAAGTTCACGATTACTTTCAAACCCGAAAGCTTAAACTCCGTCACATAATTCGTCGCAGGCGCCTGAGTAAACTCCGGCTCCAGCGCCGATGACGTGTTGTTTTCTTTCAAAGACGATATTCTCTTGGTGATGGCAGCGGAGAGGCTGCTGCTCTTCTCCCGGAAGAATTTACCGATGGCCGGCATGTCGAAGTCGTAGCTTTCCGGCATGGATTTCGCTCGGGGAAGCTTACAGGGCCAGTCGTCGACGGCTGCACCAGGTGGAGCCTCCGGCTTCGGAAGATGGGAATGCGGCTGCTGAACCATATCTAATCCAACGACGTCGTTACTAGCAGAGTCAGAATCAATAACAGCTTTGACTTCTTCACCCTGATCATCGGAATTCAAATTTTTTTCAACGGACTCATAAGTTTCACCGCCATTTGAAAAGTCATTTTTACCCTCGGATGATAATCCATTTTCCTTCACCTCAGAAAATTCCGTCGTCTCTGCAACTCTTCCCTTCTCGGCTCTTTCATCAGGGCGGTCGGCGACGACGTCGTTTTCGGGTGGCTGGTTTAAACTGGGCTGATGGATTTTTGGCTTATTATCATTGAGAATTCCATTTTCTCCTCTGGTTGATGAATCCAAATCCATTCCTTTGTGAAGAGTTCGGTTGAAGAATTGGGAGGGAAGGGAATGGAGGAATCTAATGAGAGGAGATTTTGAAAATCTAGAATGAATGGCAGCAAGAAAGAAATGAAACCATTAATAACAAGGGGCGTGGAGAGGAAGGGAAACGACAAAAGAGAGCTGAATTTGAGAGTTTGGAGACAAAAGGGAAGAGGAATGAAAGGCAGTTATATTGGAGGGAATATATTTATGAGAGAGTTGTGAATTGATTCGATTGCTATTAAAGAAGGGAGGAAATGAAGGTAGGAGTTAAGGAAAGGTTGTTATATATATATATGTGTTGGTATATTGGGTTAATTCCAATCAAGTTTTCCAAAAATTTGAATATGTATCAATCAAGCTCTCCTATAATTCAAAATTGCTAGTCTGGCACTCTAGTTTTTAGCAATGGGTCGTTTGGGCCCCTCAAAATTTGGCGGGGTGTTTGGTTATGGAGTTTAGCTTCCTTCAAAGGAATCAAGGGTAATGATACCCGCTTAAATTGGGGTGTATGGTTATTATGGCACTACCATTATGGAAATACTCATCTGACAGTTGTATATGTTTCACTGTCATAGGTTTAACTCCTTTTTTAGATCAAGCAATACATTTTCCGAGGAAATAAAGGAAAGACATTGTGAAACATTCATCTTCTGAATTTTCTCCTCTTTTTCCTTCGTCAAAATTTCCAAGTTTAGATAAAAAAAATAAATAAATAAATGGTCAATTCCCATTGTTGTGCGAGAACCAAACACATGTTTTGAAGAGGAAAATTTCTAACAAGTCTACTATCAAGCATGGGTCTTCTCAATTTGGTTTTTCTCTAAATCCAAACATGATATTGATTCTATGTCTGAAATGTTGAAGTCATTTTTAGTATATCCTTCTCATTAGGAATTCCCTCTATTTCATAATTTGGGCAATTTTTTTTTTTTTGAAAATTCATCTTATTTTAAATACATGTGACCTTTATTTTTAAATGAGGTGGTTTTCTGTATACTAACAAGATAATCCTTCAATCCAAAGTTTAATTGGCGACGAGTTTATAAGTATTTGTAGAAAACAACATTTTGAATGGCAAAATAGGAAAGGCATTAATTTATAATATATTCTATTTAAGTAATTATTCTTGTTTCAAGACATGGATAATGTGAAGACATGACAGCACTAATAAGATGATCGATTATCAGCTAATTGGGATGAAAATAAAACACTGAAATTAGCAAGGACTAGCAAACAATTTGTATGGTTTTGTAGGGAGAAATCTGAATATATTTAAATGCATAAAATGCAATGTTGGAAATTTCAAAAAAGGACTTGAGTGAAATTTTTAGAAGATTTGGGGTGCCAATAGGAGATAACGCGTGAACTTGGAAGGGAAAATTAAGGTAAAGAAGAGGTCTTTTTTTTTTTTTTTGTGGAAACGATAAGTGGAAAGAAGAGGTCAAATCTCAAAAAGATAATGACGTGTGACAGCGGCGGGGTCATCTCAGGAACCGGCCAACTGAAGTTAACGCCTTGCCGCCCTAGCATAATGTGAAAATACCTTCTTCCACCAACTCATATAATGTTTCATCAACTTTTTTACAGTATAATCAACACTAAGATGGTTCGTTTGGTATATTAACATATATTTTGTCTTTCAAAACTTTAGTTATATATTTTTATTTATGTATATGGGCTTACACCTTAAAATTGTAGGCATTGTATCGTATAAGTGTGTTTAGATAGTAGATTATTTGGAAAAATATTGTATTACTTTTTTATGTGGTGTATGTAAGATGGAAATGCGATTGAAAAATGTATTAATAATGCAAATAAATAAAAATTAACAAATAAACTACAATTGAAACAATCCCAAATTAAAATTTATTCAGTTCAATAATTCTTATTAGCCACTAGTTGCGGGGGCTAATGATCAGAAAGTTGACTTTCATCGAGCAGATTAGGGTTCAAATCTAACTAATAGTTTTGGGATAGGAAGCGAATAGGGGAGTGGGGGGAGGTAATAGGAAAATAAAAAATTCTTATCCATAATTCAAATATTAATCTGCTAATTAGCACGGTTATAAACTATGGTGTGGGAGAAAGAATACTTTATAGGCTAGAGAAATGGAATAGTCTTTTCATGACACAAGGTGGGGGTCTTGCATTTTTTATTTCTTCTTGTGCTAGCTTTACTTTTTATAAATTCATTATAAAAGAGTGATTTTATCAAAAAGCTGTTTAAAAAGCTCATAGATTGGTACTTTTGACACCAAGTTTGATTTTAAAATTTGGAGGAAAATTAGAATTTGTGCTTAAAAGCTACTAACACATTCATTCCATAAAATGGTTCTTCTGTCAAGATTAGTTACACAGAAATACAATCAAGAACATTAGCAACATATGTCAATATCAGCAGCTTCATTAGAACAAACACAAAGCCAAAAAATTAGACGGGCTCAAATATTATAGTGTGGATTGCCACTTTTGAGTAGTGTAATCGGACTAAAATTACAGTGGCTTGATGACTCCATGAAGGGGAAAACAGATTAAAATTTCTAGCTGATTGTATTAACAGAAAATGTGGTTTTAGACAAAAATTTAACAATTGAAAAATTACATGAAAGGTTCAAATTCACACAAATTTATATTTTTGTATCATAATTAACTTATATAATTTTTGGAGTAAATCTTATATACACTGACAGTGCATATACTATTACCGTATGATCCATAACACATGTGCAAAAATTGAATTTCAAATTTAAATTTTACATAATTGTCATTTATTCAACATTGACAATAAGTGTAGAAAAGATTAATCCTAATTGTTTAGACCATAATTTAAACAAGTTGTAATGACATACTACATGTTTAAACCTCAGACATCTATCGTAAGTAGCAGCAGTATTGAAACTACATTTGTAACCCTCGAAAAGGCAAAAGCTGTATATTCGGCTCATTCAAAAAGTAAAACTGCATCTAGTTGCTGCTTTATTTTGTCTTTTCGGTACATCATCAGTACATATTAGTAATTTACTTGGATGCAGGCCCCCAACATGCAGAAGCTTTTAAAGTTTAACGAGTAAGCAAATTCTAGATGTGATGCGATTAAAGTCCACTGAAGATGGATGTCACATTCTTAGTATTTGACATGTATGAACAAAGTTAGTGAATTAGAATTGAATTTTTCTTTTTTTTTTCTTTTTAATTTGACGCTGTTTTCTTGAGACTAGTGGCAGAATCATGATATAGACACGACCTTAGGTTTGAATCGGAGCCTAATTGGAAATGTACCGGCAATTTGTTGAAACGAGATCATAACTGGCTTCGGACAATTGAAAGTGGGATCGCTATTGTGACTAAAGATTACGGTTCATCAAAAATTAAAACCAGAATCGGAATCGGTGCTTTTAGAACGAGAACTGTCTATTTTAAGAATACTAGTGAGACGGCCCGCGCAATGCGCAGGGAGATTAATATTTCCCGTGTTAATTATTTTTTGTTGTATGAGTTTATTAGTATATATCTCTGTTATTATTTAATTCATGCGGATCATTAGAAAATTATAATTTTTGTTAAATGTTAACTGTTATGAAAAATATAGAATGCATGAAAACAATAATATATAGAATGCATGAGGATAAATTAGAAAATTGTATAAGGTTATTTTGCATTTGGATTAGGATAATTAGAAAATTGTAAAGTGAATCATTTCCAAAGAGTATTAATCATTGTTGACACAAAAAATAGGGGATCCCGAAAGTCAATTAAGCACTTGAACCATAGAACTTGACATTGCTAAAAATTAATCACCACATGTCACAGTAATAAAACCCATTTTTTAAAGTTACTAAAGCCAACAATAGTTTATTAATTGTTTCCTTAATAATTGTGCATTTACAGAGCACTTAACAATTTTATTCCATGTCAAGCCAACAATAATTTATTAATTGTTTCCTCAATAATTGTGCATTTACAGAACATTTATCAATTTTATTTCATGTCACAGTAATAAAAGCCATTTTTAAAGTCACTAAAACCAACAACAATTTATCAATTATTTCCTAGGTAATTTTGCATTTCCAGAACATTTCAAAAGCAAATAATTAACCACAAAAAATCAACCTTCATAGGTTTCACTTTTTACACCATTAATTATGAATTCAGTCAACATGTCCGATAAATGCACCAAAACTATAGCAGTTGTTAAGAAACAAACAGACAATTGATGAAAATGGCCCTAACATCCAATAACAATTGCAGGATAACCGCTTGACAAAAAAAATACTATGCATAGGGCAACTTTTCCTTTTATATTGTTAGATATGTATATCTCTATTACTCACTAAGTTCAATAAATATAGGCCTATTTATTTTTCCATTAATATTAGATCATTAATCCACAGTAAAAGACATGTATTATTACATTATTTTTCAAATTTAGAGTGCTTTAATTTTCAAATGTAAGAAATAATCTAATTAATGTTACATGTTTAAATAAATAATACAAAAAGATTAGCACACAACATCGCTTTTCAATTTATAGCAATTTAGAGCCATTAGAAAAAACAAATATGTTAAAAACTTTGTAATAATTATATATACACTAAACATGGATATATTAGTAAAATAACAAACTAATTATTCTTTTAAAAAGGAAATAGACTCATAATCTAGCACACATAGAAGACAAAAGTAAGCTCATGTTTATAGAATATTATATATTTATAGAATGAAAAGTATAATAATAAAAATAAGGGAATTAAAATTTTTCCAATAATTATATAGACTAAATATGTATATATAGACTAATATATATCCTTCTAATTGTACGTTTGAAAAAACTATAGAATTAGAAACCATTTTTAGTTGAAACCTATGGCATCTTAAACGATTTTGCTTACTTATATGATGACAATGTTGGACTTGTTATTTTTTCCCTCTGGCTCAAGAATTACAGCATAACCGCTTGACCAAAATGAAATTATTCATTATCCAACTCTCCCTTTTATATATTTAGATATTGGGCAACCCCTTTTTTCTTTTAAATGCTTTTATGAGCATAAAAAACAAGTGGGTTTGAAGATGACAGTGAAATTGTGAAGACAATTTTGGTTAAAGATTGAGAGACAAATTATGTTCTACTGAATTGTGACATTTGAGAAATGAAAACAAATAAAGTGAATTCAAGATTGATTTCTGTATTGCTACATATTTTCCTTGGCAAATCGATAATCCAAAATATAAGAACTATCTTTCTGGAAATCATTTTACTTACCTTACTATTTTCCATTATTAACCAATCCATCAAGAATTCAGCATTTCTAAGGAATTTACTTTTTTTTTTTTCCAGAAACGATAGATTAATTTATTTCTACGAATAGAGAAAATACAATATATGAGCAAGGGCTCAAGTTGTGGTTTACAAAGGTGTACTGAGACACCGAGGATCAACGAACTTCTAAGGAATTTACTTACCGAACCAAAAAGCTTCGATACAGAAGCAGTAATTGCAAAGCCAATAGCGTACAAAAAAATCATTAGAAAAGCCAACAAAGTTGCCCATAATTACCAAATAATCACTTGACAATTGCCCTCAAAGTTGCTGAAAATTACGTGATAACCGCCTGACCAAAATTTCAATGTTCATAACCCAACTCTCGCTTTTATATTATAGATATATCATATATATGTGTATCCATATATTATAGGTATATCTTTATTATACTGTTAGAGTATACATTAGTAGGTCTACATACATCTTCTATATGTAAAATTTGATGTTCAAATTCAAATTAAAGTAATGTGATCTGCATCTAAATCTGACATTAAATACATTGACTGTGTAGAACAGGTTAATTCACACATTATATTTACCAATTTATTGACAAAATTGGGACATTTTTCCTTTTCCATTCCAATTCCATTAAGAAAACTATTTACTTTTTATTTTATTTAAAATGTGAGGTATTCTCTCATAAAATTAGTATCACTTTCTTTTTTTATCAGCAAATAATATAATAAAAGTCTTATTTTTCTGCTATAATTCATGTTCTTTAATTTTTTCTTATT
>NC_040045.1:24614049-24687372 GCF_003713205.1 Coffea eugenioides | reverse complement strand
GACGACATGGCCATTTGTCATTAGTGTTTTTCGACCTAAGCTATGCTGACACTTTTAATTGCCAGGAGTTTTTTCCCTGTTTTTTTTTATATGGAAGCAACCTGCAATTAGTCCTCCCTGCTGTACATTCCATCAACCAGAATCCCAAGGGACTTGTAAAATTATCCCAAAGAGCAGAATGCATATAGCAATTTAAAAGAAGAAGTCAATACTCAAATATATTTCATTAAATTAAAAGTGGATAACAAGTACTAAAATCGCAAACAAGTGCTAATTAAAGACTCTCATCCCTAACAAGTTGAAAGAAGTAGAAGTAGCTTCCAAACTTTCCATTTTATTGAGAGTCCTCAGTCATAACCATGAAGTCCCCATCATTCTTCAGCTGTTTCCACCTGTGCACAAAGACCAAGGGGATCATTAGATCATCATAGCTAGAACTAAAATTCCAGAAAATCTGCAATGTATTTAAGTGCATATCTCACCAAATGACAAGGCCAAGCAACTGGTGCACCAAGTGCATCTTGAATTGTTTGCTGCAAATCATACGGTCTAATCAATTGCTCATGTGGACTCATTGCAACTTGTATCTGTATTTCACACCAGTTTGGCCCAAGAGCTTGTCCCCCGACCTCATCCAATGGATTCAGACTCCGTAAATATCCCTTTGCCACGATTTTTGTTGGGTCAAACAAACTTTTTAGTGAAACCATATTCCCTACCTAGTAAAGATCCAACAAGTACAAGAATCAAACTCATGCCAAATTCCAGATTACAAATGTGAAAGTTTAAAAGTTGTAAATACTTACTCGAATAGGTCGCGTGGCTCGCGATGGAGTTTGGCTTGACACATTGTTAGATGATGATGAAGGATGTCTCGGGCTGTCAATTGGAGAGCCCCTTCCATGTTGAACTAAAACCATTTTCTTCAAGCTGGCTATTTCATCATCTTGTCGCTGAAGCCTTTCCTCCAAATGGACCAATGTTGACTATTGTTGAACACTTATACGGTAACATGTGTTACGACTAGGAATGTCTTCCCATAAGTCCGTTGGATTCACACCGTCACTAAACAAGCGAACATGACCATGTTTGTCTTGCCCAACCACCTGGGCAAATATGTCATTACGACCAACTGGATCTTGCGACTCCGATGGAAGCTGATTTTTCAGCTCATTCATTTTTTCCTACATAATAAAGGAAAACACTTGTTATTGCAAAAGCCTGTCTGAAAACAATGGTAGAATTTATAGGCTTGTGTTCTCAGATCCTTACCAAATTCTCAGCAACTATGGTACTTGATGGAGTTCCATCGGCATGGGTATAAAACTTATTGAACATTTCTACTCTAGTAGGAGGTCTTCCCAACTGTTTGGCCTATAAGAAATTGAATTTTTTAAATTATAGTTTTAGCATTTAGCATATAATTAAAAAACAAGCTAACATATTTTTTAAATTATAGTTTTAGCATTTAGCATATAATTAAAAAACAAGCTAACATAATGAAACATGTATGAGTAAAAAAAATTAGCAACTAAAAAAAGGATGAGATATCACCAAGTGGTTCCGAAGATGGGCAAATGACTTTTTTCCAGTTGTGTGGTTCATCTTCTTCTCCCCTCTAGCTTTCTTGTTCCTCTCACTTAGTTTCTAAATTTCAAAATCAAAACCAAGATTACAGCATTGAATAAACACAACTTTATGAAGAATGTTGTAGCTGATTTGTACCTTTGCTTCTTTACTTTTCCAATAAGCCCAAAGTTTGATCCATTGCTCTTCCCGTACCCTTATGTCCTTTTGAAACCGAGCTTCAGCATTTGGCACGGCAGGATCAAAATATGTAGCCTTTAAATCTGCCTTCCAGCTTCTCCATTTTTTGCCAATAGATCTTAAGGTCCAAGCTTCTAGTCCCATAGGCAAAGCAAACCTTTCCTGAAACGTAGTTAGGAACAAGGAAATCAACATAACTTCACAGTAATTTTTGTAGAAAGCATACATAATACAAAAGCTACCATTACCTTTATCACTTCTAACATGTCCATTTTAAGTTTCCTTGGCATCTTAAGCCAACTTTCAACATCTATTGGACAATACATACCATTCCTAGCCAAACTGCCCAAGAATTTAGAGAAAGAGGTTTTCTCACTTATTGGGATCCCATTGTCATCGAGTTTAATCTCAATCCGTGGAAGGTCCTTAGGCCGACCCCAAATTTCTTTCATAAATGTAGGGCCTCGGGTTTTCTGATGTACTTCACTTGAATCATTTGTAGTTTCTTTTCCTGTATTAAATAAGAAAAATGTGCAAGTTATGAACATAAAAAATGCACTTCTGGAATTGGTTCAAACAGTTAGTAATACCTGCATCGTCCGAGTTGCATGACATGAAGGTGGTGTCATTGGAATGTTGACCTTGAGAATCCTGATTTGGATTTTTTTCAGTTGGTACGTGCCTTGTTCCAAGTGGAGATTGTTGAATTGGAGAGTTCTGGCACTGCTCATGCGACTGTGAACCTCCATCAGCTTGTTGAGTAACTTGGTCACCTGATTCATGCATTATTCCCAATGTAGAATTCTGGATTGGAGATTGAGGTGCCCGAGCAGCTTCTCCTTGAACTTGTTCAATTACATTTTCATGGCTTGTTCCAAGTGGAGGCTGCTGCCTTGTTTCATGACATGAGGGAGGTTGCTCAATTGGTTCATCTCTCAATCCATTGGCAGTGCGCTTACATTTTCGACCTCCACGGGCCATACCTGCATAATTCACCATTTATTTGATACCAGGTCCACCACCATATATATATTTTTTTGGGGGAAGAAAGGGACAAATGTAAATGTGTAGCCTTTATTGAAGCAGACACTCTACCTATAGCAGTGCATCAATCTGGGATAATGGATAAAGTATACAAACTAAAATTAATGAACAAGTTATCTTGACTACAGCGTACACTGCAAGCCGAGCTCAAGCATACTTTTATTGAACTAATTTTGAGTTGCAACGAATATTATTGAATCTATTGTATATCAAACTCGGGCAGTTTGCTTCTAATTATATTTGAAAAACCTTTTTGCTTATAAATCAGAACTTGAAAACAGCTTTAAGAACTTGAAGATTACAGTTGGGTAAATTTGACGAAACCCACAAATCAATTCTCAAAATCCTAATACTATCATCTCTATCAACAAAATGTTCTCACGTCACAAGGTCTGCTCAGGTCATGTAGTTCCATTTGAGAGGTTACTAAAAAGTTCCCATGGAAAGTAAAAACAGAGCAGAACCAAAAGAAGTCCATCATTCATGGGGAAACCCCCTACTTGCTCAAATCAAGCAGTCCAGCACACAATCATTTGCTGGTGAAAAACAAAACTAACATAATAGGCATTTTAGAACCCAATATCTACCAAGTACTAGCAAAGACACTTACAATTTTCAACAATCATACTAGAATCCAAAGCTATCATTTTCATTTGTGACTACAAATTTCCTCATAAACAATCAGCACCAACAATTTAGAAGTCCAGGATTCATGAGGAAAAAAACTTTGGAAATTTACTCTTTAAAGTTGTAACAGAAAGCAACTGACAATACACAACACTATGTCGCATTCGACAGCTCTCACAAGCCACATTGTCCTAATCTGACAAGAAAGAAGAACAGATAGCATTTCTACCAGGCTTTCGACCTATGCAACTAGAAATGTGCTTCTCAGAAACGAAGAAGGAGGTTGTCAGAAATGGGAATCGAACAACCTAAATTAGACAGATGTCTACCATGCAATGCAAAATTAGACACAAAATACTGAAATTACCTCAAACTATGGCTTGAATCCCTAACTTCTTAGTTTCCCCAAGCTTAAAGATCTGAACTTCAGCTTTCACCCAAGCTTTGAAGCCCTAATTTCTCATTCCTTGCCACCAAGCCAATGCAACAGCCGAATTAGGGATTTTCATGGTGCAAGCTCAACAAAGTTACCTAAATGGGTTCGAGTTCATGGACGGGTTTATCCAAATTGGTGGTGCGAGCTTGAAACAGAGAGAGAGGGCAAAGGGAAGGGACAACGAGAGAGGGAGAAGATGTCTGAAATAAAGGCGGTACTAATGACGCCAAAGTAAATTAGTCAAGCCTCTTGAATTTTTCAATTTGCCGCGCTAATTTTTATGTGTTTGGGCAAGATTTTGTTAAAGCTACATAACAACTAAAAATGTTATTACAGCTATATACAATATAATATAACAACTACAAAAATAACAACTTAAAATTTTGTTAAAGCTATATAACAAGTAAAAATTTTGTTAAAGCTATACACAATATAGTGTAACAACTAAAAATATCTTAAATTAAAAATTTTGTGAAGCTAACAAAAAACATGAATTTAATCAAAATGTTTTCGGTACCCAATTTATTTTATGCTACTAGCAATTATGTACGGCTTGTAGTCTAACAAGCCGTTAGAAGGATCGAATTAGTTTATGGAACATAAAAATAAACTTGTGAATACATGAACTTTCCACTGATAAATGTTAGGATTAGAATTGATTGAACATATATATATTCAATATTTTCAATTCCAAAGCAATTGTCGTTCAACTTTGTGTTTATTATAAGCTATTAAACACTTAGAAGATCTTAAATTTGAACATTTCACTGCAATTGCCGTGTAACTTTGCGTTAATTAGAAGCAATTAAACACTTAGAATATTCAATGTTTTCAATTCCAAAGCAATTGCCGTTCAACTTTGTGTTAATTAGAAGCAATTAAACTAGAATTCGGGTTGTCCGAATTCATATATTTCGAATTTGGTTCGAATTCGGTAATGGAGTTTATAAATTTTATATTATATAATATTATATTATATAATAAATTTTATATTAAACACTTAGAATATTCAATGTTTTCAATTCCAAAGCAATTGCCGTGTAACTTTGCGTTAATTAGAAGCAATTAAACACTTAGAATATTCAATGTTTTCAATTCCAAAGCAATTGCCGTTCAACTTTGTGTTAATTAGAAGCAATTAAACTAGAATTTGGGTTGTCGAATTCATATATTTCGAATTTGGTTCGAATTCGGTAATGGAGTTTATAAATTTTATATTATATTATATTATATTATAAATTTTATATTAAACACTTAGAATATTCAATGTTTTCAATTCCAAAGCAATTGCCGTGTAACTTTGCATTAATTAGAAGCAATTAAACACTTAGAATATTCAATGTTTTCAATTCCAAAGCAATTGCCGTTCAACTTTGTGTTAATTAGAAGCTATTAAACACTTACAAGATCTTAAATTTGAACTTTCCACTAATAAACGTTAAATTAGTGGAAAGTTTGATGGTCAATCCAAAATTTCGACAAAATCGATTAAACTCTCCCAAAGATCAGTTATGGAGTGGACATATATGCAATAACAATCCAAGTCCGGAATGATCGGTTCGGTCGATTCGACCGGTTCAATTGTGTCTCCAGTCTTGTTCAATGGTTAATCCAAAAATTCAATTAAACCGAACAACCTTCAATCAAAGATTAGTTATGGAGTATATATACAGAATATGCAATAACAATGTTTGATCAGTATGATCGGTTTGATCTATTCGATCGTGCTTGACCGGTTCGATCGTGTCTCCAGTCACTTTAATGGTTAATCCAAAATTTTGACTAAACCGATTAAATTCGATCAAACATCAGTTCGACCGGAAATTTAGAGAATTTCACTTTTTGAATTGTTATTTATTTAAAAAATAATTTTTCCATTGTATTAAAAAATTATTTAAGAAATTTAGCGATTAAAGTTTCAAATTATTTCTATTGATCAAAAATTAGAGAGGGGTGATTGGAAATCAAAAATTGGATGTTTGGTCTGAATTGATTTGCAAAAATTGCATTATATCTTACACTCAAAAGTTTAAAAAACAAAACAAAGAAATGATTATTGTAATTATCAAAAATAATAATAACAATTTTGTTAAAACATTTAACGAATCATAATCAAACTTGAAAGTGAATTTGATGGATAGCAATTTCCCATAACACAAAGGCATTTAGAGATTGCACAGAACATTTCAATTGAGACCATGTATGGTGTACGGGCAGGTGCTTGAATAAACACCATGATCTGCAATTCCGCAAATTTGAAACCATATTTGTCCCTTCAAATTTAGTTTGATGTATACAATAATCAAACGAACCAAAACTCACAACCTTCAAGTAATTTTAGACCAACGAAATGTAGACAAGTAATTGCAGCCAGTAGTAGAGCCTTAGCAATTGAAACATATAACAAATAATTCTGGGCCAACAAGCTTAGCAACTATAAAAGATACTAAATCAGATTATATTGGGACAAATCAACTTCAATCCCAAGTCCATCCTCACGAACCCAACTAATTTCCTCATTTTCATTCTCAACAACAGGATTGCCAACATCACTTTGCAAATATGTCTCAACATCCATGGTTGTGCCCATGTTATATCCACCTCTTGCAGTGGTAGAGATAACAACTTGCCAATCCTTATCAGTTGGATCTTCCACATAAAAAACCTGTGATGCTTGTGAAGCGAGTATAAATGGCTCAACATGAGGCCTCACATTTGCAAAATTGACTACAGTAAACCCATCAGCATCTTGTTTCATTCTCGAACCATTTGATATCCAATCACATTTGAATAACACCACCCGATGACCTCCATAAATTAATTCAACAACATTTTTCAAGACGCCGAAGTAGACTAGTTCACTCAAAACTGGATTTTGATCCCTTATACTTGCAAAACTGGATGTTGTTGCATTGACTGTAACACCACTATTCTGCGTTTTTCTTTTCTTCTCAACTTCATTGGTGTGAAACCGAAATCCATTAACAACATACTTGTCATGTTGGATTCCAACAACATCTGGACCTTTAGCAAGGAACCTCAAGTCTCTCAACACCGAAACATTTTGAGGAAGTTCTAACTTGTCAATCTGTAAAAAAAAAAAAAGATGATAAAACTATATTTGAAGTCCTACAATTCAAATTGTACTTAATATTCAGAATTTTACGTACATGTTCAGCAAACCAACAAGCAAAATTTTCGCTGTGCAAGCGCTCTTTTAGATGCTGTGGAACTTGAGGATGCCATTCTTCTATCAATCTACGATGCTGCCTAGAAGTACATGAGTCAAAATTGTAATCATACATTGAATTCTACAATAAAATTTTAATGCATCAAGTTGTAGTTGAACTTACTCTATGTAAGGTGTGACAGCATCACAGTTAAATAAAATATACTGATGTGCTTTACTCAAGATATGAGCATCAAAAACTGTTGCCTTGCCCCTCCCCAAAGGATGTCCTGATTTAGAGAATATATCTAAACCCTCTTCAATTTCCTTATGTACTTCTTCATTTCTGCTTGGACGATTGAATTTTGTCTCAACATAGTCCGCAAGATACAACAAGCAAAAGTTTATGCATTCTTCTGCCAAGTAGCCTTGAGCAATCGAACCTTCAGGCCTACTTTTATTTCGAACATAAGATTTTAATGTTCCTAGGTACCTAAAGTATCATCATTCCAAACTCTCTGTTTAGTTCCACAAATCAAAGAAAGAAAAAAAGTAATAAACATTTAAGGCATAATTAGAATTACAAGCAGTACCTCTCTACAGGATACATCCAACGATAATACACCAGGCCACCTAATTTCACTTCAGTTGCCAAATGAATAGTTAAATGCACCATGACATCGAAGAATGTTGGTGGAAAGCATTTCTCAAGATCGCAGAGTATAACGGCAATTTCACTTTCCAAACGAACCACATCTTGAGGACAAATAACTTTAGAACAAAGCTGCCTGAAGTATCTACTCAATCAAATCAAAGGATAGCGCACTGATTTTGGCAAAGTCTTTCTCAAAGCTATAGGCATCAATTGCTGCATTAGAATATGATTATCATGACTTTTAAGCCCCGAAATTCTTGGTGGCTTTACTCGAACGCATCTTGAGATGTTAGCTGCATAACCATCTGGAACTTTCACTTTTTTTAGCACATTGCAAAACATAGTTTTCTGTTTTTTATCCATTGCAAAGGAAGATGGAGGTAAGTAAACCTTTCCAGGTTCTGTCTCAATGGGATGCAGCTCTTTTCTTATTCCCATTTCTCTCAAATCACGGCGGGAATTATAATGGTCCTTTGCTTTATCCTCAATATCCAGCAATGTCCCCCAAATATTTTCACAAACATTCTTCTCAATGTGCATGAAGTCAAGATTGTGTCTTAAGACATTATCTTTCCAATATGGCAAGTCAAAGAAAATACTCCTCTTTTTCCAATTGAAAGGCAGCTTCGGATTACCTTTCACAAGTTTTCCAAATTTAATTTGCAAGTCTCCCAATTCACTCACAATCATATCCCCGGTTTGCAATGGTGGTCGCTTTCCATGTTCTTCGGTGCCATCAAAGAATTGGGCTTGCTTTCTAAATTTATGCTTACTATCTAAGAATCTCCGATGACCATATAGCAATATTTGAAACTATGAGTCAACCGTCGTGCATGAGTGAACTTGTGACAAACAGGACAAGCATATTCACCTTTAGTGCTCCAGCCAGATAACATTGCATATCCAGGGAAATCACTAATGGTCCACAACAGAGCTGCATGCAATTGAAAATTTTCTTTTTGGGATGCATCATAAGTTTGAATGCCAAAATCCCACAATTCGGTCAATTCTTTAACTAGAGGCTGTAGATAAACATCAATATTATTCCCAGGAGAGGATGGTCCGGGTATTAACAAGGACAACATGAAGTACGGTTGCTTCATACACATCCACGGAGGTAAGTTATATGGTATTAAAACTACAGGCCAAGTACTGTGTGTAGAACTCATGTTGTTGAATGGATTAAACCCGTCAGATGCCAACCCCAATCTAACATTTCGACAATCCTTAGCAAATTCTGGATGTAGATGGTCAAAAGTTTGCCAAGCTGGAGAATCAGCTGGATGTCTCATACAACCATCTTTTGTACGTTTTTCCTCATGCCATCTCATTTGAGATGCAATTTTAGAAGACATAAATAGTCTTTGTAATCTAGATTTTAAAGGAAAATGCCACAATACTTTTTGAGGGATTTTTCTTTTTTCACTAGTTGGATCATTTTCTGAAGCAACCCACCTAAGCTCGTTACATGTTTCGCATGAAGTTCTTTTTTCAGCACTACCCCAATAAAGAGAACAATCATTAGGACATGCATCGATCTTTTCATAACCCAGCCCCAATGTATTCATCAATTTCTCAGCCTCATAGTAAGAAGAAGGCAAATTAGTCATGGCCTCCGAAAATGCTTCTCTCAACAACTCAACAAGCATATTAAAAATCTTGTTACTCATCTTACCAAGGCATTTTAGGTGAAGCAAACGAATAATGAAAGACAACTTCGAGAAATTTTTGCAACCACTGTACAAATCCTGTTGAGAATCATCAATCAATTTGTAAAATTTTTCAGCCTCTGAAACAGGAAAGTCCCCTTCTCTATTCAATTCATTTGTTCCATGTGGTATCCCAAATACATCATGGACCAAGTCTTGCATGTCATTAGTCCCATTTGAAACCCCAATTGATGTATTTTCAGAATTAGATGTGGCTTCATAGTAGTTAGAAAGCTCTCCATGTGCTATCCAATTATTATAACCCTTGATAAAGCCTACCACTTTCAAATGATCATATGCTTCCATTTTAGTCACACAAACACCCATGCCGCAATCTTTGCAAGGACACAAAATCAGTCCGTCACAACTTGATCTAGAAAATGCAAAGTTTAGAAACATTTGAAGTCCTGCCTCATACTTTTCACTTGTTCTTGGAAAATCCATCCAACTTTTATCCATACTTTGAATATAAATAAATGTCCTCCAACAAGCTTCCAAGAGCATGAAAACAACAACTACACATTAGTACTTAGAAAACTAGACAAATCCCATAAAATCATTGAGAATAAGAAGCGCCCTGATTTTTTAAACTCAAGCCATGGCTTACAAGTCCCTAATTTCAAGTTCAAGAATTTACAGTCTACTAAATAAAGCAGCCCAGCAAATAAAGGAAATCAACAAAATGCAAAATTTCTCAACAATCTGTAAAAACAGAATTTGCAAGCAAGCGGATAGAAATTTTATTTACCTAATACCAGAACAAAGCCCTTCGTACCAACTCCTGCACTCGCGTCTTCGGAAAATTCCTAACTTCAATCTGAAATGTCAAAGGTTAAACAAACACATGAGCATGAAGACTAAAGGTGAAATTCAAGAATCTTACTAAATTTCCATCAAAGTATAGATACATCTCTGGTGTGTAGTGATTAATTTTATAAGTTCTCTCTTTAGAAAGGCATGCAACTTACGGCATAGGTAATTGGAAAAAATGATTGATAGAAAAAGCACAGGTTTATGACACGGTTAGACCAGCAGATATTTATGAAGAAAAAGCATTCACCACAGAGAGACAGTGAAATGTGAAAGAAAGAAGAGAATCTATCTAGCTTTTTATTTTATACTCATAATCTTTTTTTGGTCCCAGGATTCTTTTAAGTTGCTATGACTGTTCAGCTAATTGATCTAGAAACAGGACTAAATTGAGAAAAAAAACAGAACCCGTAAGGGTGCTATGTCATCCTGAACTGGGAGGGGTGGAAGTTCGACAAGAAAATGGATAGGGGAAGAAAAAAAAAGAAAAAAAGACTAAAAAATACAATACAGTTTTACACGAAATCCTGCTATTTTCTTGTCTGGCAAATTCAATGCCTACGCCCCATCACAATTAAAAGTTCGTTGGGGTAGTTGCACTCCTTCACCTCCTTTTCCCCTGTAAATCCCTCTCTTTCCCTACCTTTCCAAAGCATCCAAAGTTTCATTCTTCTCCAAAAGTTTCTTCTTGATTCAATCTTTCGAGTATTTCCTTCAATCCATCTTTCAAACTTTAGTTTTGCTAGCTGGGTATACCACATTTTGGCCAAATTAGTAAGGGTGCTATGTCATCTATGACCAATGTGCAGTTCAACAAGAAGTCCATTAATTAAGTCCTTAAATATTAATTTTCATCAACATATTTCTTAAACTTTTGCACTTGTCTTGCAAAAAGGTCATTCCAGTCACCCCATTGCTATTTTGATCTTCATCAAAGAGCTTCCAAGTCGATTTCTATTCATAACCTAAACAGAGCTTCAATTACAACTAAGTTTCATATATTAACATTAAAAGAGATTCACAGAAAAAAATGAAAAACAGGGGGGAATTGACATTTTATCGAACAGGTTATGGGCAACAGCTTCATTGTGTTTACCACTTCAATTTTGGAACAAGATAAGCGCACCTGAAGTATCTTCCCGCTTTCCCAATGTAGAGCTCCGTTCTTCAGCTTTTACTTCCTGCCTGCCCTTCCAGATGTCTTAGCCGAGGGATTTAAAGTTGAGGTTAGAAAAGATGAAGATGGTTGTTTGCGGAGATAGCTTCGATTGCTACCAACATTCTGGACTGGCCGAGATAGCTTGTATGCTGAGAGGTGAGAGAGATGAGAAGAAGAAAATTTTCACCAAGTCCTTTTGCCGGCAAAATGAAACTTCACAGTACTTCAGCAAGTGTTTTGGAGCCAAAATAAAACGATGTCGTTTTCTGTGTTTTTTCGATTTTTTTTTTGGTTCATCTCACAGTTTCCAGAGTGTCGTCATAGGTAGCCTAAAGGCACATTATTATTTGTATATCATGATAAAATAAAAAAATTATAGTACATAAATTGAATTATTAATAAGTGCTCATGATATGTTTCTGTAGTGGCACAAACCAGCAAGTGTCCTTATACGCATGTCAGGAAAAGAATCATTTTTTGTTGTAGTGATCTGTAGGATCTTTATACATTGCATGCCCATCATTGGTTTTGATTGAAGGGGTATAGCTCCAAGAAATTTGAGAGCCTAGTGAGATCTTGTTAGCTTGCCGGCGAGTTAGAGAAAAAAACTATGGCTTGGTCTTATTGTTGAGATTTGATTAATAACAATTTTTTAAAGTATTTGTTGAATTAATAATTTTTCTCTTTTCCACATATTTCTTTAATGTGTTTTAAAAATCGCTTCTGCTGTGTGAAATTTTTTTACTTCCAATAAGTAGTATCAGATTCAAAAAGGCTGCAAGCGGAAAGGGAGCTGGAGCCGGTAGCAACTACGGAACAGAGGAGGAACTCATCACCACCATCATCGCCGATAACCTTACCAGAAACAGCACTGTAAGGATTTCCTTTTGCCCTTTCTTATAGATAGTTTCTGTTAACAAATGATAGGACTGTGAGAATAATTGGTTTGTCAGTTTCACTTCTTCTTTCTTTGGAAGACGTTTCGACGTTTTTGATGAATATGTGTTTGATTTGTTGTGATTAGTCTTGGTTGGCTATAGTGGGATTTTAGGAAATTAGTTCCATAGGTATGAGAGGAGAGCTCAGATCAGTTCAAAACTAGTCGGAGCCTGCAAGTATAGTTTGGAAAGCTGGGATCGCTGTGTCCTTACCTTTTACCTACATTTTACAGTCCAAAGCCGTGTCCTTTTTAATATTTGTTTGCATCTTAGGAATGTTAATGCCTGTTTACAGTCCAAATCTGTTTGGTGCTATTTCTATAATCTGGTTCTAGGCTACAGTTAGTGGTAAAAATGCGTGCTATGGGAAAATGAATGATGATTACATGGGATTTGTGGTGTGATGTTGCACGGGTCATGGGTTTCCTGGGAGAGGGGGAATCCTGGTTGATGTTTACATGATAAAGAGAAAGAAATCAGCGCCTGATGCTTATCATTTTTGTTTCAAACAGCGTTTTAATTTCTTTTTGTTTCATACTTAGCGACATTATATAGAGATTGGGTGACCTACTATGCTTAAGAAGAACCCACGAGTGTGCAACCGTTTTGACAAGCCTTTTGTTTTGTTGAGGTTTTTGATTTGGGCTTGAAGTCTGTGGTGTTCAGTTGGTGTACTATGTGTACGTCCATCACAAGTTTCTTTTCTTTCTCATCTTTGCTGCATTTTTTACTTTTAGTTGCATCATTGAATGTGTTGGAAATAGGTAATTGTATTTGGGTGATTGTTAGCAACATGGGCTCGGAGTCATTGCTTTTGTATTTGGTTGGGTTTGAGTCTATTCACATCAATGTGTTTCGGTTGGATAATGACCCGTGGCAAGAGTGGAAGTGGACTGGTTTGCTTTGCTGTTGCAGAAGTTTTTTCTCCATTCCCTCGCCTTTGCATATCCTTGTTCCAGAATATGTTCACAAAACTAGATGAATTGGTTGATGTTTTGACAAATCATGTTAGAGGATTAGGATGGTATTGCTTGTTAAAATCGTAGGTCATGAGAAATTGCAAATGGTTGAATAAGAAAGTTTCTGAACCATTTTGCATGAAAGTTCTCCAGAATTTGCATAATCTCCTTCTAAGTCTTTTACTTGTTCAGATGTTGAAGTTATGTATTTTGTTGCTTAGTTTAAAGTTTTGATGTTCGGAAAAGTTTTGATCAAAGTTGTGTATTTGTGTCTGAAACCTGAGTTTGAAAATGAAAGTGCAACAAGTTGTGTTGCAGAAGCTTTCTTCGTAATAATTTGCATGAAAATTTTTCAAGAATTGCATTCTAGCCCTGTGATTTTTGTCTAACGCTACTATGGCCCAACTACTTGAATAATTTAATCAATTTTATCCCCTTAACATGTTTTTTTCTTTAATATGTCTTAACATGATTCTTGGATAGATTTGTAATGAGTTTTAGGATGAATTTGAAGGGTTTTAATAATTTTTTCTACATTTATAGTTTTGATTATAATTTTTGTGGAATTTTGGGAAAGTTTGTTGTTTAGTCATAGCAAATTGATTTTCATTTATTTTTGTGAATTTTATCATTTGATTGGTAGAATTCACCTTATTTTAATTGAGACCCCCCAATATTTGTTATAATAAATTGATCCCCCGAACTTCTTTAATTCTTTCAAATGAGTTCTTGTTTGTTTCAATCTGATGAATAGGGGTTGTTTATTTTTTTTGAATGTTTTGATTGATTCAAATTCGTGTTTTACTTTCATTTCATATGATTATTTGTTAATTAAAGTGATGCCTTGACCTTTTCTTTATTTTTGAAGGGTAAATAAGAAAAATCTCATTCCATTAGGACACTAATTCAAGGAGAGGTACACTCTACTCCTTTATATTGCTTTTACTTGATCCTATGTGTTCCTATGTGACTTTACGTGTGTAATTGCATGCTTCTTTTGAATGTTTTTATTTCATTTATTTATTGTTTTGACTTTGTATGTTTATTTTAATTTAATTTTTTATTATTTGGAAGGCAATTAAATGTCAAAATTATAATAGTTAGATTATTATTTTATTTTATTTCATTCTTTATCCCCTTTAAATTGTAGTTAGGGCCCACAAGTGTAATAGTTAGGGCTTTATCACAAAAGTTAAAGCCCATGTAATTATCATTCACTTTCCCACAACAAGCATTTTTACCACTAACTGCAGCCTAGAAGCAGATCATAGAAATAGCACCAAACAGATTTGGACTGTAAACATGCATTAACATTCCTAAGGTGCAAACAAATATCAAAAAGGACACGATTTTGGACTGTAAAATGTAGGTAAAAGGCAAGGACACAGCGATCCCAGCTTTCCAAACCAATGTTTTCAGAACCGGACCGGACCGGCCGGTTCGACCGGTTGGACTGCGAACCGGCCATGTCACCGGTCCGGTCTAATGCTAAAGCCGGAAGTTCATGGAGAACCGTTGAAACCCGGATGAACCGGACGAACCGTGCGAACCGTTAAGAACCGTGAACCGGCGGTTTTTTAAATTCTTCAACAAAATATCAAGAATGGTGTAGCTAAGATTCGAACCTGAGTCTCCAAGTTTAAATATGACAATCTTACCGCTAGACTGTACTTAAGTTTGTTGAGAATTCTACTTGACTAAAAAATATATTAAAACATCAAGTTCTTCTCTTATTTTTTTTTTTCAATTTTTTCTTCTTAACCATTTTTAACCCAAATATCCACAACAAGATTTTCTCAAGTCTTCACCATTATTATCTGGTTATTATCTTTAGCAGATTGTAAACAAGTTGAAAATTTCAACTTTTCTTGTTTTCCAACATTTTAGTAAGTTTAATTTTTTTCTTTTCAAGGTTTTTTTCTATATTATTATCTTTAGTTGATTTTTTGCATTTTCTTCTTTTTCCCCTCAATTTTCATATGTTTCCCTCATTTTTGTTTTATTTTTATTCGATTAATTAAGGATGAAATTTTTGCAAAAGTAGTGCACATCCGTGTAGGAATTGGGTAGGAATTACAAATAATAACATTGGGTTGGTCAAAAATATGGTAGTTGGCACATAATCGAAACTATTGATAATTGAATTTAAAATAATTAATGGTATAGGATCATTGAATTTAATATAACATGTTAATTAGTAATGTTTAGTAGCAATTAATTTTTTATGTGTTTAACTGTATATTTGTTTTTCAAAAATTTTTAGTTTTTTTTTAGTTTGAGCAATTAGATTTATATTTTTATAATAAAATTTTAACTTTTTCAGCTTAAGTTGATGAAATTGTGAAGGTGGTGTGGTTGCTTATCATGCCACTGATAAAAGTTTGCTATTCAAATAGTTTGTCTTAACTTGAACTCTTTTATGGATTTTTTTAAGGGTTGTAAAAGAATTTCAATATTTAATTTATATATTTTTTGTGTTTTTATTTGTGATAATTGGTGCATATTTGGATTGTATCTATTTATGTTTATAATGAATTTATGAAAACTTGTGGTGAATTATGATATTTTAATTATATTTATCATTCCATGTTTTGTGTATAACTTTTAGAAAATTTATTATTATCATAACTTAAATTAAGTTATGTTGGTAAAGTTCAAGTGTAGAATGAAACCTGCTTAGTACTTAACACTAAAAAAAAAAAAAAAAAAAAAAAAAAAAACAGTGAACCTTTGAACCGGCCGGTTGGACCGGTCGAACCGCGAACCGGCCACCTCTCCGGTTCACTGATCGGTCCGAGTTTAAAAACATTGTTCCAAACTATACTCGCAGGCTCCGACCAGTTTTGAATTGATCTGAGCTCTCCTCTCATACCTACGGAATTGATTTCCTAAAACCTCACTATAGCCAACCAGGACTAATCGCAACAAACCAAATGCATATTCATCAAAAACGCCGAAACGTCTTGCTAAGAAAGAAGAAGTGAAACTGACAAACCAATAATTCTCATAGTCCTATCATTTGTTAACAGAAACTATCTATAAGAAAAGGCAAAAGAAAAACCTTACAGTGCTATTTTTGGTAAGGTTATTGGCGATGATGGTGGCGATGAGTTCCTCCTCTGTTCCGTAGTTGCTACCGGCTTCAGCTCCCTTTCCGCTTGCAGCCTTTTCTTTGTTCTTTCTCTCCTTTGCTTTTTCTCTCCCAACTCCTGAAGCTCCCCGTTTCCCTTAGTTTTTTGGTTCTTTTTTTTTTCTCGGTCTCTCTTTCTTACTCTCCCGTCGTTCTTTTTCTCTCGATTTCTTCCAACATTAGCCGCCCTCTTCTTTTTTCCTCTCCTTTGCTTTAGCTGAAAACTTCCTTTCGAGGCCTCCCTCTTTTGCTTTTCTTCCAATATTATTCTCCTGCTCAGCCCGTAACTTTCTCTTCCTCACTTTTCTCTCGATTTTCCTCTCACTCCGCTGAAAACCCTTTTTCTATCCGGTCTCTCTTGCTTTCTTTTGTTTTCCCTTTTCTTCCTCGGCCAGCCCCCAGCTCTCCTCTCGTTTTTCAGTTTTTTCTTTCGTTCGTTTTTTCCTCTTGTTTTCTGTCCGCCGCCCCTCTTACTTTCTCTTCTTGTTGTCCTGCCCTTCAGGCTGCGTTTCCCCAGCCTTTTATAGCTACAAGAAAATCCTCAACCTTAGCATCCAATGGTGCGGATTGGAAGCAAAGCTGGGATGATATACAAGCCATTAGATGGCCATTGTCCTATGATTCGCTTGATGTTGGGATTAAAGCCAGGTGAAGTGGTGTTAGAATGATCCAATGGTGAAAAAAATGAAGGAAAGAAATGATAAAAAAAATGATATGAAGCGAAGCTGCATTTTCTGTACGATTCTCCATGGCTTCGTATCAGAAGCCATGGGAAACAATTGGCGCGCGTGAACTACCTCTTTTTCTTGGTTCTTTTTCTTTCTTTCTAATTCCTTTCTTCCTAATTTTCTTCTTCTTCTTCTTTTTTATGAAGCGAAGCTGCATTTTCTGTACGATTCTCCATGGCTTCGTATCAGAAGCCATGGGAAACAATTGGCGCGCGTGAACTACGTCTTTTTCTTTCTTTCTAATTCCTTTCTTCCTAATTTTCTTCTTCTTCTTCTTTTTTTTGATTTTCTAAAAGAATGATTTTTCTCAAGAAATATAAAAATGAAACAAAATAAATCAAAAATAGACAAAAATATGAATAAAATGACTAAAAATAAAATGGTGAAATTTTGGTGTCTACACACTTTATTTACCTTGGTGCATGTTTAATTTGATGCATGTTAAGTTTCATAGTGCATGATACTAGTGTGGCCCACTAGTGAGGTGTGTGCAATAAATTTGGTGAATTACAGGAAGTTTTGTGCAAAAAGGTTTTTGTAAATAGAAGTGTTAAGAGTTTATTGGTGGAAAAGAGATATTTAAGGTTAATTAGATACACATTAGTTGGTTGTTTGCCATTTGTCGATCATCTACCTAGGGTTGACTAAGACCAAGACTACTTTTCTTATAACTAAGCTTTCATTTCACCCCGCAAACATTTCTTTTTCTTGAGCTATGGCTGGACGAAATTTTAGAGAGAAAAAGAGAGAAAAACAACAAACTTCAATCCTTGATTCCTTACTTATTTAGTGAGGGGAAAAGAGAGAAACCCTAATCTACACCATAAACCCTTGAGTAAAGCTTGCAAAGAAGTCTTGCTTGGAGGCAACTCTTGGAGGAAACTTGGACTTATTGCTTGGTTGAAATTGCTAGAAAAGGTGTTGGCTTGAAACCCTCTCTTTTCTTCTGTTTCTAGTAAATTTGTAGTTAGAAAGATTGGATCTTTGATGGGTTTCTTTGAAACCTTGCTTTAGGTGGATGGCTTGAGGAAAATTCCTTGTGTTTTCATGGCAAGCTAGGTAGATGACTTGAAGTTCATTCTTGTGCTTTTATGATGAATGTTTGAGGTAGATTTTAGTGCTTTAAAGCTTCATGTTGTGGCTTCTATGTATATCTTTTAGAAAGGTTGAATCTTGGTTGGATTTTGTTGCAAATTTTGGTGAAAATTTTCTATTTTGAAAGCTTCTTGCTAGCCGAAACTTTTGAGTGCTGTTACTCTTATTTTTCAAAAATTTTGGGGAAAATCTTGCTCCATAAACTTTGTTAGACATTAAACTTTGATTGTGAGTTGGATTTGAACCAAAAAATCATGAGTTTAAGTGGAAAGATTGAGTCAAGTGTTACTGAAAATTTTTCCCGTAAGAAACTCTAAGCAGTCTTGGAAAATTTGTTATATTTTGGTGTAGAAAAATCCGAATTGAGCTCCATTTATTGCATTTGAAACTAGACTCATACTCTTTTAATCATATAAAATTCATGGTTTGGTTCACTTTCTATAAATACTAGAAAAATTCAAAATGGGCTGAAAATCCAAGACTATCCTGTTTTTGCACTTAGTTGAGCAGTGAATTGAGACTGAGATTTGACTAATTTATGGGCTGAATTTTATGAAGATGTCTTCTAGAGAGTTGTAGGCTTTTCAGTTTACTTTCTAATGGTATAAGATTTATCATTTTTGGACTTACGAAACTCAAGTTAGGACTTTTCAAAGAGCGTTACAAAAACTGAAATTTTTCTTATGAAATAACAAAAAAGCTTGGAAGGGTCTTGAAAACATTTTCTGGTTTTTGAACCTAACTTTCTCGATTACTTGCACTCCATTTTATACTTGGATCATGGATTTATTATATATATGAGTTTTCTCTTGACTTGAACAAGAAAACTTGACGTTTTGGATCAAGAACTAGAGATTTAAATCTTGAGAGTTATTAGCCCTTTTAAATGTGTTTTTAGTGGTCAACTCTCATGGTTCACTCAAGCACCAAATTTGATCTCAAGATTTGGAAGTGATAACTTTGCATTTTAAAAGTGAAATAAGGAGTTTTTCTTGAACCTTGTTTGCTGGAAATTTTGGAAGGTTTTGGCCAAATCTTCGATTCAAATTTGTCTCGTTTCCTCTAGCTTTAAAGTAAAATTTTGCTCAACATAGCTTGCTAATCAATTGCTCTCGAATGTGCTTCTAAAAGGAGCAACAGTTTGAATTAAAAATGGGTGAAAAGTGGAGCGTCATGCCAAGAGTTTTGTGGGAAAATTTCACTTGCTTGATGTTCAAAACTTGGAGGATTTGTTGGTGTCTTTGCTAAGAAATAAATGGTGGTTTTGGTGAAGTTTTGACTTCATAAGTTTTAGTAAACTTGAACACTCATTTATATATCAAGACTTGGGCAAAAGATTAGGAGTTAAGGAAGTGAAAATGGTTTTCCCTCCCACTTGTGTTTTGTTAAACTCTTGAGCAGTTTGGCTAACTTTTGAATCGATAACTCTTGCCACGTTTTGACTTACAAATGGAGCACTTTTGAATCTTCCCATGAGTGTTATCTTAGTGGTTAAGTGAAGGGAATTTCTCTCTTAATTTGACAAGAAATTGAGCATGCTTGAGTGAAGGGTTAAGGGGAAATTGTTTGGCCTTAGTTTAGGTAATCGTTGATTGTGCATGTCTCAGGTATTCAGGAGGAATTCGAGGAAAACCCCGAGGAGAACTTGTGAAAGCTTTCTCTTGTCTTACTTACTTGACTATTGGTGAGTGTCAAGTGCATGTTTCTTGATATTTTGATTTGAATAATACATGTTGCTACATGTTACGTGTTTGATTATTGAACTTGATGAGGTGAGGGTGTACTTTATCACACTCGTCATCCCCTTCTTGAATGATCATGTACTTGCTTGAATTTGATTGATTTGTACTTGTGCTTGTGCTTGTGCTTGACTTGTAAGTACTGAGCAACAGCATGTATCACACTTAATCCGAGTGGGAAGTGCCTCTCATTCCCGTTTCAGTACTTTTATCTTGATTAAGTCGATTGGAGCGTTATCTCATCGACCCTAGTGCTGAGCAGCAGCATGTACCACGCTTAATCAGAGTGAAAGGTGCCTCTCATTCCCGTTTCAATACCTTTATCTTGATTAAATCGATTGGAAAGTTATCTCATTGACCACACTTATTCTTGCGTGGGTATACTCGAGTTTTACCAAAACCTTTGTGGACGTTCGGGACCGATAAAGGGTGAAAAGGTGGATGGGGATTCGTGTCAAGTGAATTCTACGGACTTGTTACTTGCGTGGTTGGCGGAGTGTCAACAAAAAAAAAATGATATCCAAGATTATGAAATGCTCCTGAGAGCTCTTGTATCCTCTTAATGAACGTGTTTTAGTCCTTTTGTGGCTTTACGTGAAACTATCGTTGTTATTCTGTACATGTGCTACTTGAGTTGAATTATGGTACTTACTTTACTTGCTTGCTTGCTTTCTGGTCTCACTTAGCGTCCGCTCATCTCTTTAGGTTTGTTATTCCTTAATAGGAATTTGAAGTGACGAATTGGAGGCCCGAGACTAGCCAGCTTTTGTTTAGAACTGGTGTAATTCCCTGAGCGACTTTTGGACATTTGAAAGTGTAGATTTCATTTGTATTTGAAATGTTATGGTTGGAATAGTTAATGCTATTGCCTAAGGATTGTGGCTGTGTTATTCAAGTACTTTCTTGGTTTTGAGAAATTGTTTGGCTTGAAAATCTTGATTGGGTTCAAGTGAGTGCATGAGTCCTAGTGAGAATTGGGCAGGCACTCCGCTAAACCCTTTGGTTCACTTTAGGGGACAGTGGGAGGGTCACAGACATAGCAAGAATATATACAACTAGATTAGTAGTACAATTGTTGAGAAGCAGTAATCAAACTGCAACATGGTTTAAGGTTATATACCTTGTTATGCATTCATTATATGACTAGTATGTAAAAACAGGTAGGCTACAAGAGGTAGATTAATGAGATGGGGGATTATTTCAAAAAATTGGTGTCCATTACGTGTCTGTGTCAGGGAATCAATAGAACATCTGTTTTTTCTTGTGACTATTCAGCCTATGTATGGAGTAGAATCCAGCAACCATGCCTTCTTTATACAGGAAAGTATGGATGAAATCAGGAAATAGAATGGTGGATACGGAATATTACAAATGATTCTTTCTTGAATAGGGTAAGGAAAATTGCAATGTCAGTTGTTGTGTATAGGTTATGGAGAGAAAGGAATAGAAAAGTCTTCAGAGCAAAATCTACAACTAAAGACGGCAATGGCGCTGCTACCCGCCCCGCGGGGGCTAATAAGGTGAGGATTGGGGCGGGACAGGGCGGGGGGGGAGGGAATTTTTTCCCCCCATTTTGAAACGGGTCGAAAGGTAGGGGAGTATACCCCCGCCCTGCAACCTACTAAAAAAAATATATATATAAATAAATATATATATGCATATAATTATATATAATATTTAATTTAATTAGTTACAAATTTATGATAATGATATTATTAGTTATATGTATTATATAATGTATTTTATGATAATGTATATTATATAATGATAATAATGTATTATATTTATGATAATGTATTATACTATATTAGTATAATGCATATTAGTATATGTAATGATATTATTGATATTATCAGTTATACTAATAATTATATATGTCTACTAATAGAAATTATTATTAGTCATATTAAATTTACTAATACATTTATACTAAATTCCTAATTACACTTAATACAATAACACTTTTTTCTAAAAAAAAAAAGGCACAAGCAAAATAATGAATTAGTGATTGTATTTGTACCAAAAGTAAAAACTTGACTACTTTAGTTGTATTTATTTCATCATGTTGGATTGTATTCAAATAACTTTTGTTTGATTGTTTTTATGAGTTTGAATTATGAAATTACAATGAATAACAACTTGGTGATGTGTTGATATTTTAATACTTGATTATTTGCTAAAATTTAACTATATTAAAATTATATAACAAATTTTTATTAGCCTTGTGAAGTGGAGTGGGGCGGGGCACGGGGCACGCGGCGAGGGCGAGGGGAATTAGTAGGTAGTGGGGCAGGGAAGGGACCCTCGCCCCAACCCCGCCCCGTTGGCATCCTTATCTACAACAGCAGAAATGGGGATGCAAGGGATAGTGTAGGTGATTAGGAGCATTGTGTTAGGTTGGAAAAACCATCCTAAGAACCAAAGCAAATTGGGAACTGAGCTTAGAATGGAATTTTAGTCCTGAGATTTTTTCATAGTAGTTTTGGTAGATTACTGATATATAGAGTAGTAGATAGGGAGATATTGTAGAATGTAAGGATTTACTACGATGTAAGGTGATCGCTAATCACCAATCAATATTTAATTTTCACCCAAAAATAAAAAACATTTATAGTTTTTTGATCTTGCTTTCAACCTTTAGGAACCCAAACCTTTCAAGGTTAGAGGACATTCGAAAGTAGTATACCTAAATTTTCTGCCATGCCTACACTTATGTGGAGTCAATTCGTAATACCACTTCTAGATAAGCCATCTACCCCACTTCATTCACATGTGGGATCTTATCAGGAAAGGAGCAATTCATATCAATTTTAATACAATATATCATAAAAGAAAACGTAGATTGCTTGGAGGTCATTCTATCAAAATAAAAAGGCTTTTGCACATATATAACTAGCAAATATGATTAATCCTTTTCTTGTGTAGTAATACAATTTCAAATTGTGTAACTTAACCCACATAGGAACAGATGAAAGATCCTCTTTTGAGATCTCCAAATCAGGAGACCAAGCCTTCACAAATAGCATCTTACTTTGAAATGGCCAAGGAGATTGGTCAATCATCTTTTTCTTAGCCTCCTCAGATTCAGAAATTAAGATAAATGTTCTAGACATTAGCATAATTCAATAGATTTTGCCTAATTCCCTCCATTTCTCCTTAGCTTAGCTCGTCATGATATAAAGAAAGATTTGATGCACCAAGAACAAAACCAACTATGGCATTCCTCCACCCCTCAAATCTTTCTTCAATATCCTCAAATTCACTAGTAATAGCCAATTCCTACTTAACTATAAAGGAGCTACAAAAGAGCAAGCCGGACTTTCTTGAGTGGTCCCCCCAGTTTTTCACCATTGATCAGCCCAAGGAAGTTTGCCGGCCACCAAAGAACCCCTAATGATAGTACTAGATAGATGCATGGCAGAGAAGGGGTGACTGGCGAAATGCTCACCTTAACTTTTGAGAAATCCCATTTATTACCTAACATTTTATAGAATTTGCCTTTAACTTCTAATTTTGCCCTCCCAAAAATTTTGTTAAACTTTCTTCCCCCTGTCCGCCTGTTCCTTTAATTTAAACTAATCTTTATTGATTATTATGGTACCTTGTGTTAACAATTTGTTACAAAGGATTACTTCATTCTCTTAATCATATGTAGCATCATACTAAATGTATAATTTTTGTAGTTTAGCATGTAGCCTTGTATTATAGGCATTATTTTTATGCATTTTTTATTGCATGCTTCAGACATACTATATTTTATTTATTCAATAAATTTATGTTATTAATAATAAAAATTAAAACTTTTACTTCTTAATTAAAATTTTAAATACAAAAAAATTATACGATAAAAAATTAAATGTGTGTATTTTATCTTTGAATTCGCCTCTTTCTATCTCCAAATTCTGGGTGTAGGAAGTTCAATTACTAAAGGCCCACAATTAACTTCTTCACTCCACAATCTAGCCAAAAGGATACGTTCCCAACATGCGAACCATATGAGGCTATCATGGGAAGTCATACAAGAAATCCCAATTTCTTGCTGAACATGACAACTAAGGGTATTAATAGGATCTAATGAGTTTGGCGTTGAAAGCCTAAGCTCAGCCCAAATCAGAAACCATTTTTGTTGGCCCAAGCACGGATTGTACAAAGCTCAAATCAGGCCCACGCTTGCCCATTCTTTTATATGAGCCTTGGGCTGAGATTGAGAGAACTCGAAGTTTTGTTGAAAGCTTATATATATATTTTTGGGCAAAAAATCTCAATTATTATTAAATTATTATTTGAATCGATTTTTGACTATCAAATAATTTTTTGTCAAAAGTTCATCCCTAAACTAACTATTCAGTATAATTGTGGCCATTTCATGGATTTTGGATTTTAATCTACAAAATAATTAGAATGCCTAGGGGTATTTTTGTCCACCACTAAGTATTAATTATATTGGATGAATTTTGGAATTGGTGAAAACACATATATTTAAAACTATTTATTTGGAGAGAGGAAGGGTGCATTTGTTGCTATCAAGAAAATTAAAAGGACCGTTTTGCTGGAATTTAATGAAGCAAGGGAATAGGGTCGAGTTTGTGGCGGACAGAAATACCTATTGGTGTTCTAATTATTTTATAGATTAAGAGGCAAAATCCATGAAATAGCCAAGGTTGTGCTGATTAGTTAGTTTAATAGCTAATTTATGGCGAAAAATTGTTTGATAGTCAAAAGTCAATGCGAGTAATAGTTTAATGGCCATTGAAATTTTTTGTCCTATACTTTTTTAGTTTTTTTAATAATTATAAAAGTAAAATTAAAAGAAAATAATTTTATATAGTTATTGTAAATAAACATTAGTACACCAATACAAAATTATAGCTAAAAATGCACAATTATTTGATAAAAGTTTACTAGCTTTAAACATAGGCTGACATTAAACATTTGAATTATATTTGTGCAGATTTATAAATGGGTTAGCCTCTATTTGGGATTGTGCCTAGTTTTGTTCAAACTCAGCTTATAATTTAATGGGCTCTAAATTAAAAACCTAAACTTAGCCACATCTAATTAAATTGAACCTCAACGCATTTTAAACGGGTCAAATGGTCAGGCTCAAACTCTCCTAGCCTTATTGACAATTCTAATGAGAATTTGACTCTTTTTCGATAGACAATAGAGCTCATCTCCCATCTCCCATCTCCCCTTTTTTTTTTTTTTAATGCTAGTCGGCCGAATGATAATGTCACACTATCAAAGTACCTTTCACGAGCAAAAGGATAAAAAATAATTGACGTTGAAGGCAAATAGATTTGACCTAGAAAACTTCATGTTTAAAATCCTTTGTGCATGAGTTTTGTTAGTCAAATAAATTAAATGAATTTGAGTAAAATTTTCTCGAATTTATATCTATATGTATTGCAGAGGGGGTTTTGGATAAGGAGCTTCCAAAATTGTCAAAAGTCTGAATGGTATTTTAATAGAATTTTACATTTTTATAATTAAGAAATGTTTATTTCTTAACTAATCCTATAACCGCTCCTACAAATCTTATAATCATACTCACATTTTTCCCACATTTTCCCCACCTTTTCCCCACTAACCCATAAAATTAGAACTCCTAAATTTTAAGGGTTATTATCACTTTGCTTTCTTAACATTCAATACTACTATCAATTTTCTCCTTAATGTTATGTTTTAGTCACTTTACCCCCAAGACAAACGGTCAAACTTAACGGAGTTTGTTAATTAAAGTAAAAAGACAAGTTTAGCCCTTAAAGTTATTACTATCATTTTACCCCCATAAACTATAGTTATTAATTTATCCCAAGTTATTTTTTAGGCAATTTATCTCACCAATTAAACGAACTTAGCAAGTTAAAAAACTTTAGAAAAAAGTACCCTCCTCTTTATATAATAAAAACAATAAAAAATTTAGAGTGGCTCTTCTCCTCTTTAGTATAAAAAAAAAGTCAATGTATTAATTTCTTTTTTCTTGACAATCTTATTAATATTAAAAAAATAGAAAAATCGGAAGGGGGAGGGACAAAGATAGAGAGAGAGAGAGAGAGAGAGAGAGAGAGAGCTCAATTCTTTTTTTAGAAAATACAAATAACAAAGAATTAAATACTTTTATTATTTTAAAATTATTTCACTTTACTGTTTACCACTAGAATTCAATTCTAATCCCAACAACCTTAAATTAATAGGATAATGTTAGACTTTTTTTTCTTTGCAAAATCTAATTTTCTGTCTCCTTCTTTCCTATCTTTTTTTCCTTTCATAGTATTAATGAGTGTGAAAAAAGAAATTTGAGAAAAATCCTTTTATTTTTATATTTTTTTATTTCTTAAAGTGAAAAAAAGGAAGAATAATCATTCTAAATTTTTTATTTTTAATTATATATATAAGGGTAAATATATTTAAAATTTTTTGACCATAGTAGTTAGATTAACGATGAAATAAAATGCCAAGAAAATAATATTAGGAATTAAATCGATTATATCACTATAATTTAAAGGAATAAAGTAATAATAACAGTGCAGTAATGCTATAGAATAAAAGGGTATTTTTGTCCAAAATTTCTTAACATGTTGAGTTGAATTACTTATGGGGGTAAAGTGACTAAAAGATAACGTTAGGGGGTAAACTGATAATAGTGATATAGTTTAAGGGAGTAAAGTGATAATAACCCAAATTTTAACTAACATATAATAACCACCTATGTAAAATGATATTGCAAATTCCAATTCACGTCTCACATTTACTACTGACACTTACCACATTACTGATAGTAATAACTAACTGTTAATTTAAGAAATTCGCAGCTACGAAAGTCACATATCCAAAATTTAGGAACCTGTTTAAATTATAATTTTCACAATTCATCGTATCTTATTGTCATAATATATTTTACTCTCATAATCATTCGCAAAACTGATGATCACTAATCCAACTTACCTATTTCATTTGTCATCATTTAAATTAAATACAGTGACAAAAAATTATGTATCATACTTTCACCATGGATAAATCTCACTTACAAGCACTTCAATCAGTGACGAAACCAAGATTTTTTTTCTAGAGAGGCTAAAATTTTTCCTAACATAATTGTTTTTATGTGTTATGTTTAAAATAATTTTCATCTATTTAAATATATGACATCTAAAAATATCAAATATTAATTTTAATTATAAAGAGATGTAAAAAATAAATAACCTTTTTAATAAAAATTAATTCGAAGGTAGTTAACTCACACACACACACACATATATATATATTCTCATAATATAAACTAAAATTGTAAAAAATTAGGAAGGCTAACTTTGTTTTACACAAATATTTACACAATATGAATTAAAATTTTTAAAACTTGGGGGAGAGGGGAGCTATAGCCCCCATTAGCCCCTATTGCTTCCATCATTGATTTCAATGGCGTTTAATTCCAAATCTGTAAGATTACAAAGGAGAAAACAACTAATCACAAAACGAATTTTACACTATGGTGATTCCACTCAAATATTTTAAGAAGATTCAACAAGTTTACTTCTAAAAAATACAGGTCTCACTGAACATTTTTTTGTAGTATCACGAAATTATTTTTATGTGTTTTGTTCAAAATAATTTTTATTTATTTAAATATATGACATTTAGAAAAATCAAATTTTAATTTTAATTATAAAGGGATGTAAAAAATAAATAAATTTTTAAGAAAAAATTAATTCAAAAGTAGTTAATTCACACACACATGCACACATATATACATATATATATTCTCATAATATAAACTAAAATTATAAAAAATTAGGAGAACTAACTTTGTTTTACACAATATGAATTAAAATTTTTAAAACTTGGGGGAGGGTGGAGTTATGGCCCCCATTAGCCCCCATTGGTTCCATCATTGATTTCAATGGCATCTTAATTTCAAACCTGCAAGATTACAAAAGAGAAAATAACTAATCACAAAACGAATTTTACACTATTGTGATTTCATTGAAATATTTTAAAAATGTTCAACAAGTTTACTTCTAAAAAATACAGGTATCACTGAACATTTTTTTATAGTATCAACTCCACAAAACTCAACAGAGTTAATTAAACCACCAATATTGATTTTCATATTAAAAGTTAATTGATGTAAAAAATGTTCGCATCTTTGTACAAAATTATCAAACCTAATGCATAATGTTTGTAAGTATTTCATTTTGAAATAATTTTCATCTATTTAAATATATGACATCTAAAAATATCAATTATTAACTTTAATTATAAAGGGATGTAAAAAATAAATAAATTTTTTAAGTAAAAAATTTAATTTAAATGAAGTTAATTCACGCACACATGCACACATATATACACACACACATATATATATTCTCATAATATAAACTAAAATTGTAAAAAATTAGGAGGGCCAACTTTATTTTACACAAATATTTACATAATATGAATTAAAATTTGTAAAACTTGGGAAGGAAGGTTATGGCCCCCATTAGCCCCCATTAGTTCCATCATTGATTTCAATGACGTCTTAATTCCAAACCTGCAAGATTACAAAGAAAAAAACAACTGATCACAAAACGAATCTCACACCATAGTGATCCCAATGAAATATTTTTAAAAAGTTCAGCAAGTTCACTTCCAAGAAACACAAGTTTCGCTGAACATTTTTTGTAGTATGAACTCTAGAATTAATTAAACCACCAATATTAATTTTCATACTAAAAGTTGATTGGTGTAAAAAATGTTCGCACTTTTGTACAAGATTATCAAATCGAATGCATAATGTTTGTAAGTATTTCATTTTGAAATCAAATAAAACATGCAATTACATTTATTTCTATCCATATATCATTCATTTTCTAATATAAATTTTTATTATTATTTTAAATCCATTTTCCGCAGAAACGCAATTCTTGAATGATTTACAAATTTTGTCATACTTTGAACTATGGTTAGATAAATTTTAAATTTTAATTATGTTGGTATAAATTTTTAACTTTTTTCAAATTATGTTGGTATAATCTTTTAATTTATTTCAATAACGTAAGCACCGTGCGTAGCACGGGTATTCATGCTAGTGTATTAGTAAGCTAGACTCATAATGGGGAAGGTTGGGTTAAGTGGTAAAGTGGAAAAGGTTATAAGTAAGAGATCCCAAATTCAAATCTTTGGAAAAGGTTATAAGTAAGAGATCCCAAATTCAAATCTTCTTGCTTATAAAATAATTTTAAAAAAAAAGACTCATAAGTACAAGAAATCCATTGGACAAGTAGATTCACATCTTCTACAACCAACCCAATCTTCCGTTCTTGGAAGCAATTTATTTGTGCTAGTGATTCTGCCGGAGTTATAATTAGGTTTGTCCATCGATGGTAAACATTAGGCAGTTGAACAAAGAGTTAGCCCCACAAGAAGCTCTAATCAGTTATCACCCATTCCCCCAGTTCTCGATCCACGCCACCTTCAGAAGTAAACAACCTTCTCTCTTCTTATTTTATTGTCTCAATCCCCATCAAAACATAGCCTTCTTCCTCGCTTCTTGATAACAAATCCCAAGCAATCCCTCTTTTGTCAATTTGGTTATTTTGTTCTGCATTTCTCTCTTACATATACCTTCCAAACCCAATAAACCCCCCATCAGTGGAAAGATCAAACCATAATCCGATTTTTTTTTTTTGACAAGAAGTTCATAAACAACACTTAAATTAACCCCATAAGATATAACCAAAAGGTAATTGCTGACTCTTGATTGCACCCATGGAACTTAAGCGGTACTCATGCACACACTCAACAAACGATGTGGGACGCAGGGAGAGGGAACAGGAGAGCCTTTACTAAGCACTAAAGAGCACTCACTCACTCTGGTTTTAACCTCACCAACAGGTCTTTTTTTTCCTTTTGACAAGAAGTTCATAAACAACATTTAAATTAACCTCACAAGATACAACCAAAAGGCAATTGCTGACTCTTGCACCCATGGAACTTAAATGGTACTCACGCACACACTCAACAAACGATGTGGGATGCAGGGAAAGGGAACATGTGAGCCTTTACTAAGCACTAAAGAGCATTCACTCACTCTGGTTTTAACCGGTTTACCCAACTGGTTTTCCTCTCACACTTATTGATGATGCCACCAAGAAACTCTAGATGAGGGGCACGGATGATTGCAAGTAGCAACCGTCCCTGGCAATTTACGGCCAAGATTTAGTCAAAAAAAGTTTGTAAGGTCCATATTTCATCTTGTACCTCGTTTTTAATAATATGTGTGGAATCCACAAAATTTTGTTCTAAAGTTACGTCTTGTTGAAAGTAAGTTACATCGTGTGCAAATAGAGTTACGTCGTGTGCAAAATGCACATAACCCTCAGGAATGGTTGCTTCTGCAACCGTTCCAGCCCCGGGTCCAGAAACTCCTAAAGCGTCAGATTCACTTTTAATATTGAAATTAAAATCAACTATTACCAAAAAAGAAAAAGAAAATAAAAGAAAAAACTACCAAATGAAATTTTAGAGGACTATATTCAGTTTATGGTTTCTAAATTTTTTAAATACAGATTTCCTGATTCATCTTCTTACATGACATGCATATGTCACTAGTAAAAAGACTAATCATTCCCAAATAATTCAGGTTTAATTTTATTTCCAAAATTATCCTTATGTATAACGGACATATACATGCACACAACTCTTCTTGGTGATATGTACAAGAGGTTTGAGCATGAAAGTCTATTACAAACGGGTATTTTAAAAATGAAACTAGGCCTAAAATATTCAGGTGGTTATTTAGGTGTCGTTTAGCAAGAGGGCATGAGAATCGAGAATTGGAATTAAATCTATAATTAGCGTTTGGTGAAAGGTATGGGGTTTTAAATCTTGGATTGGAAGGTTTTGTGAATTCCCTTATTTAATTCCCAAGGAGATTTAATTAAACATTTTTTAATTATTCCATCTCTTGGGTTTCTTTCTTTCTTTTCTTCTTCACAACAGGCCACCACTACCCCTACTTCTTCTTTTACACCCGTAACCGACCAACCGCCTCCTCCTCCACTCTCCCTCATCTCTTCCCCATAGCCGACCACCCTATCCCTCCTCTACTCCCTCCCATCTACTATTCCTTTTTTTTATGGAGTTGCAGGCCACTTTTCTCCATCCCTTTCCACACCTATAATTCAACCCCCTATCCATTCTCCACTCCGTCTCATCTGCTAAATCTTTTCTTCCATGGTGATGTAGGCACTGCTCTTTAATTTCTTTCCAACAAGGGGTTAAGAATTATGGAGAAATTTCTATTTGCTAAAGATCTCATCCCTATTTGCCGCCCAATTTCTGGCAAATTTTCTTCTATTTTGGGGCTAATAATCTTTCTAGTGGTGGTGTTAAATTTTTGGGTTAATTCCACTTTGTCCCCTCAAACTTTGGACGATAACCCACTTAAATCCCTAAACTTCAAAGTGAGACACTTAAATCCCTAAACTTTTAATTTGCTCCCAGTTAAGGAAAATTGTTGACAGAATCCTGAATGTCGTTGGTGGTCAAAGAGCGTGGCAAACACCAGATTTTGACCGAGGGCAACAATGAAAATTCACAAAAATCACATATATAGATTAAAAAAAGGTGGTGAAATATGGAGGGAAGGTTTCCCTCCATGCAACCCACTTCAGATGGATAATGTAGACCCGATCCAAATCATAAAAGGGCACTTCAGGTCGGTATGCTGAGAGACCCAAGTTGTCATTTTGCTATCCACAAGGCAGGAAGAAGAAAAGGAGAACCCAGCGCATGGTTCAACAAACAAAGAGAAATGGTGAGGCAATTTTGTGATTGTGGAAAGCAAACATTGATGATGACATCATGGACTGCCATGAACCCAGGAAGAAGGTTTTGTCGATGTGTCAAGTACAGAGTAAGGGAAATTAGGGTTTTGTGTTTATACTTGTTTTTTATTTTTGGTTTGTACGAATTGTAGCCACCTAATCTTGTCTGCAAACATAATGTTCTTGTCAAACTAGGAACAAGGAGGCTGCATATACTGGGATTGGGTTGATCCTGAGATGTGTCAAAGGTCAAAAGAAATAATACCTGGACTGCTAAGGTCGATGAACAAGATGGAAGCTGAGTTGGACAGGTTGAAAGAAAATTCAAGGTGCCAACAATCGAAAGTGAGGAAGCTAAGGATGTACTTGATTATCCACTGGGTTGTCATTGTCATGTGGTTGTTTTTGTTCAAATCTGGGGGAGAACGTCCAAAATGAGTTTTCCAGAAGAAGCAACCGCTTATGTCGGACTGCCTGATTTGTTTACTCAAATATGGGACCGCCTTTGTCTGTCATTGCTAAGTAGTGGACCTTTTGAGTGGTGCAGGAAGGAAATTCTTACTTTTGCTGACTATGTAATTACCAGCACTTTCCCTAAAAGTGTTGGTTTTATATGTACTGTATCAAATTTAGGGATATAGTGGACCTGCTATGTCCCATAATTGTGAACGTTGGACCTGCTATGTAATCAGAATTTGTTGTTTAAGGATTTTAGTGTCCCAATTTGTGAAGTTTATTGTAAGTAGTTTATGTCACATTAACAACAGCAAACAATAGTCGTACCAGAACATAAAATTTTCAGCAAAAGCCTTTGATCATTCAACAAATCATCCAATACACAATAGCAATACCAGGAATGACAAAAATCCACATTAACAACCTCTGCATTTCACCTATCTGGACTAGCAGAACAAAGGCTATGTGAGTTCCAAAACAGAGGCTACCAAAAACAGAGGCTAACAAAAATTCCATGTTAACAAAAAAAATCTTAGTTCCAATGGACTATATGAGTTGAACAAAAGTTTGCCACATCTGGACTAGCAAAACAGAGGCTTTTAGTTGCCTAATTTGATTGTATCTACAAAACAAAAAAGGCTATATGCCTGTACAATTCTTGAGTTGGTTTGTCCCGCATCAGTCAGTTCATGCTTGAAGGCTATTTGACATGTTGCTGCAATTTTCCCAATTTAACAGATTGGTTTCCATCCCCATGGAGCTGCACATTTTCAATTCCAAGTGACTCCTTCGCGTGTCCAGCAGCTGTCTGTAATGTAGATAGGTTAACACACAAATTTCCCTGCCATGTGAATTGTGCTGGCTTAAGTCCACTGCTGGAATGAGAGGCTGTCCCGAAGTCCACGTATGAGTGTGGTGCTCTCATCGTTACTCCGTGGCTGTGGGAATAAAGTTTGCGACCATTAGCTTTGGAGCTTAACTGCAAACAAGCACATAGCATGAATCAATAAGCCGTGACACCTATAAATAAAGACCTGATATATGGAGACCACTTACATGAGTTGTTGTAGGACTCTTTTCCACATGCTCAGAATTTTTTTGAGCATGCTTATATGGGTTTTCCAGATCATCAGACCGTATTTTTACAGTTTTGAATCCCAAGTCTCCAGTCATGTCCAGTGAGCTGCTAAAGGTCCATTGCCTCAACTTACAATTATTCTTTGAGTGACCATGCTTACGACAGAATGAGCATTTTCTTCCTTTCTTTGTCACTGGTTCTTGTGCCCCATGTTTTGGCTGATTGGCATTCAAATTTTGAGATGGACCTGTGTGACTCTGTTGCATACTTACTCCAACAATGTCAATGGTCACATCAGTTGGACAAGCCTCTTTAGTATTTGGCTGCATAGATGGACCTGCATCTCCAATATCACTATTCTCCTTTGCTGAACTTGTAGTTGTCCCCTCAGTAGTTTGCTTATTTTTATCCGGACATCCTCTCTTGTTATGTCCGTATTTTTTGCAACAGCTGCAGCTCATCATGGTGCCAACCTTGCTAACCTTGTGAGGTTTAGTTGGATTGACACAGCTATCCCGTCTTTCTTCTTCTGAAGCTTTTTTTCTCATCTTCTTCGGCCTTCTAGCAGATCTTCTGTAAGTCGAAGGCTTCATTGCTGGAAGATCTATGTGCTCCCACAAATTAGGACCATTGATTGGATTAAGTACAGGTTCATAACTTTGTAGATACGTATTCTTCAAGTAGGTGTTGGAAACATGCTTCTCTGGTGCATCATGTCTCCTGTTGATGGCAGCTACAGCATGGCCACATGGTATTCCCCTTAATTGCCACTTTCTACATGAACAGGTTTTGGCAGCCATGTCAACAATGTACTGTTCCCCAAATGGATAGCTTATCTGATACTTCATTGTTCCAGCATATGACGCTATGCACATACACTGCTCTTGTTTAGCCTTTTCCAGTATCTCAAATATTGCTGGACAAATGAGACCTGAATACAAAATGAAAACAACAAATTGGTAATAAATTTCTCAAAGTTATGAATTGAACTTAATACTAGTAAATTAAATGTTTCTTAACCTTCGTGCTTGGACATTGATTCCCTGTTCCTCTCCATCCTCTTCAGTAGGTACAAATAAATGGTCTGCAGCATAGATATGATTGGTAGTGACCTGGCCTTTAAAATTACTGCATTAAAGGACTCACACATGTTATTCACCAAAATATTACAATCCAATCCACAACTGAAATGGGCTCTACACCAAGTTTTGGGATCTTTTTTATCAAGCCAAGAATGCGCAGCTGCAGATTCTTGCCTCAACTGCTCCACTTCGACTTTCCACTGGGTAACATAAGAAGCTTTTGCGCATTTCCAAAGTCTTTCTTTTAAGGCCAGGCCTCTATGAATCTGTTTGAAATTGGTGTATAGATGTTGCACACAACACCTGTGCTCAGCCTGTGGCATTTTGTCTCTAACTGCTTGAAGTAGTCCCTGTACACGTTTGAATACATCTTGGCTTAAATAAAAAGTTGTACCTCAATTATTAAATAAAAAATTACTGTATAAATAAATGCTAATACAATTCATCATACCTTTTGCTTGTCAGTCATGACACACCAATTACTGGAATCTGAAATTTCCAAATCTTGTACAAGCAATCCCAAAAATCAGCTCCAATTGTCATAATTTTCCACTCTAACAACTGATAAAGCTAATGGAAACATTTTGTTATCCCCATCCATGCCCACAGCTGAAAGTAGTTGTCCACCATATGTATCCTTTAAGAAGCACCCATCCAACCCAATCCAATGCCTACAACCCTTTAGATACCCTGTCTTCAATGGCTCTAAGCACATGTAAAGCCTTTTGAATCTGACAATCCCATCCTCATCCGTATCAGTCTCAACGAACACTGTCGATCCAGGATTTGCTCTCCTCAATTCACCACAAAAGTCCTCTAACAATGCATACTGTTTTTCATGACTGCCTTCAATCATGTCTCTTACTTTTTTCATTGTCCTATAGCCTTGTTTACGACTAAAATCTACATTTAATTCTTCAGTCACCCTAGTCATGAGCTCTTGGACTGTCATGGATGGTGTTTTTCTCACCTCATCTGCAAACAACCTGGTGGCTAGTTTTGATGTCATGTTTCTATTATGGAAGACACGTCCACAGGTATGCTCCTTGCTAAGTGTCTTGATCTGGAAAGTGTTATCACCTTGCATTTTTGAGCCAAAAATTTGCCATTCACAGCCTCTACATTTCACCCGTACCCTATATGTGTCATTTTTTATGAACTGGACATCCCTTCCCTCCATAATGGCTTGGATTCTAACAACCAACCTAAAAATAACAACTGATGAAAACCTCTGGCCTACCTTAAATCTTGGACTTCTCATTTCAGTTTTCTCATTAAAAACTGAAAAGTTAGGCTTCTTATTCCTCTTAGGACCATCTTCATTTTCGGATTCACTCTCACTCTTCAAATCTGTAGAACAATCTGTTTCATATTCTGACTGCATATCCTCCACATTAACCATGTCAGGCTCATCACAAACATTTACTTCATCAACAGTTTCTCCTTTCCTACCTGCTCTCTTCTTTCTTGTGTCTTTGCTGGTAGAAGGTCCAACTTCAGGAGCTCCTTTATGTACACCAAACTGTTGTCCAATCTTCAAGGCTTCATCAAATAAAACATCCTCCTCAACTTGCCCCGTATAATCTGGATCATCGAACTTGTCATCAGCCTGCACATCAGTCTCATTAGCCTGCATATCATTATCAGTTGCCATTTGTGATTCTTCCCCTGCATTATCTCCCTTGTTGTCCTTCTCTTGTTGCAAATTAGGACTTTTGGAATCAAAATTCTCATGACTGTTTGCAGCAACTTCATTACTGTTGTCATCAGCCACATTTTTCCTTCTGTTGTCCACATCGTTGAAGTCAACTTCTTCCAGTATTGCTATGTCACTGTCCATTTTAGATGTTTCTTTCTCTTTTGTAGCCTGCTTGGTAGAAGTGTTGTGGCCTGCAGGCATGTCTCCATTATCTATTTTTTGAGTTTGAAGCCTCACTGGATTATCATCAGTTTCAACTCGTAGATAAACCTCTGCCACTCTATTGGGTGGCAATGTGTTTACAAGTAGATCACAATCCCAATCACACATGCAAAAATATAGTCCAGTCTCAAGCGGCATACCAGGAATCCTACCATACCACCCAAAACGAGTATCTTTCGGGTATCCTAGTCTTACTGCACATTCATCAAGCACCTGTAGTGACCATTTTTCAGCATTACAGTTGTCTATATAGTCTACCCTTCCCCCCACGTATTCTTTGCTGGGAGAGCTTCTGAACTCACCCTGATGGTGTATCGCCAAAGAAAATGGGTCGGGCCAAATGTCATTTGAACCACACTCTGGTTAAATAAAAAAAATCATTAATAATTAATCCATTAATTATTTACAAAATTTTTAGCATTTGGGACCACAATGTCTTCAACAGAAGGAACATTAGGGTTCCCACAATACTCACTTTTCAGTAAATTATGTAGACCCACTAACAGTACCATCGAAAATATATAATGCCTTGGACATGCATTCCACAACCATCCAAAACCTTAACTTTTCAACAATCCCTACGGTTTTAAAACGTTTTTCTACTGCTACCCCAAATTCTTACCCAAATTTCGATTCTTAAATTCAATTAAAGTACACAAAAAGTTGTAAAATATTTTTCTCATACCAGTACTTGTCTTCTCTTTTGCTTTTTGTTGTTTCGCTGCGGATCCGGACGCTTTTTCTCTCACATTGACTCGCTTCCTTCCCATTCTTGCAATCTTCAGTGTTTTTCAGCAACAATCATTCGGATTTTTACACACTTTGGTTTTTCCCCTCCTCTCTATTTTTTCGTCCAAGACAGAGGAAAGAAATGACCACTATCTGGGTTTTTCCCTCCTTTGCAATTTTTTTCCTTTGTTTGTCCTTAATTTACGACCCAAATTTACGTTTATGTCCTTGTCATTTTCAGTAACAATATTCCCCCATCTTCATTAACGGAGAGTGTTTGCCACGCTCTTTGACCACCAACGGCATTCAGGATTCTGTCAACAATTTTCCTTAATTGGGAGCAAATTAAAAGTTTAGGGATTTAAGTGTCCCACTTTGAAGTTTAGGGACTTAAGTGGGTTATCGTCTAAAGTTTGAGGGGATAAAGTGGAATTAACCCTAAATTTTTCTAGAACTATACTGGTGGAGATGATGGAGGTAAAAGTGGAGTGGGTAGTTGCAAACCTCCCTCTTCTCTTTGCTCTCACTGGTGAATCTTTTTGGCAAATTCTTCGATTTTGTTTCTGGCATTTAGAGATATAATCGAATGATATTGAAGTCCCAACCATAATTGCAGGTGGTGAACGGTCAAGAATGCTTCAATAAGGTATAAGAGAGGAGAAGGGAAGAAGAAAATACAATTTAAAATGAAAAAGATATTAAAATATTTTTAAAATATACATATTTTAATGTAAAACTCATTTCACATAAGTTTTTATCAAAGCGTAATAATACCTTCCACCAAAGCCCAGACTAAATTTTTAAAAATGAATTCATTTACAATTCCGATTGCCAGACTTGAACCAAACACCCTGTTAGTCTTTTTGCCGGTAGGATGTGCATGTCATTTGAAGAAATGAAAGGGAAATTGGCACATATTTGCTGTTTCTATTTGATTAAGAAAATTGGACTACCATAAGAGGCGGGAGTTGGAGACTGAAGCAATTCAATGTTCGCGGGACAATGTGATAAAATTGTATTCTTGGAGGAGGTTTTTTTGAATTAACCTTTTTCTTTTTGAAGATAAGTAAATGAGCAAAAGAAAGATTATTGAGGAAGATACAAAATCGACTCAATAGAAGACCAACTTAAGAGATAGTAAGAAAGAATAAATTTCACAAATTCAATTTTGGGATGTATTAGGGAAATATTTTAATAAGGGAAAATGACCTATTTCATCCCTTGCATTTCACAAAAATATTCTTTTCGTCCCTCACTTTTAAAACGAAGCAATTTGGTCCCTGACATTTAAAAATTAAACCTATTACATCCCTGAACCTAATTGTCAATTTGAATCAAACCATCCAATAACCCAGTAATAAATTTCGGAGATAGAATTGATAGATCATATTCACATGACATTTATTGAACCAAAAAAATTAAAAAGTATAACATAAAAGGTCATTCTTTGTCTTGGAATAATAGGATTTCTTTTTTGGGTAAGTCTTTTAATGTACCGTTAGTATATACGCTTGTGAGTCTACATGTATATCATAAATACAAAATTTGGTGTTTAAATTTAAATTGAAATGATATGGCAGGTACATAAACCCATCAGTGTATTATGTAGGAAAGATTAATTCTTCTTTTTTATGTTATAATTTTTTATTTTTTATTTTTGGTTTCATTAAATTTCACGTGAATATCAAGTTGAGTTAGTCAAGTGATCTACCAATTATACCCCCAAATTTGTAATTAGGTTGATAGATGGTTTGATTCATATTGAAAATTGGGTTCAGGGATGTAATAGCTTCAGTTTTTAAATGTTAATGATGAAATTGCTTCATTTTAAAAGTGAGGGACGAAAAGAATAATTTTGTGAAATGTGAGGGATGAAACCGGTCATTTTCCCTTAATAATAATCAAGATATTTACTAGCCCATGCTAAAATAATACGGAGGTTGACCTAAAACTCAAGGAGTTGATATTTTAGTTTCATGCAATTTTAAGGCTGAAAGGTAATTGCCCTACACCAATCCAAATGACTTTTTAAATATGTACTTACCTGCTAACTGCTTTTGTCCAAAGCTTCACAAATCAACAAAATTCCTTGCAACCTGCTAAACCTCATCATGTTATTATATCGTCTTTGTCACACTAAAAATTGATTTTGACCAAATATTGAGTATAATTGTCATATATGCTAGAGAGATTTTCAAAATTATCTATTGAATTGTTTACTTCTTGCAAACAACATATGCAGATGCATGAGAACAAGTCAGCACCAACAATAAAAATAAGATAGGCAATCTAACCAACATATTCATAATTATCAATGTATATCATTCCATATTTTTGAATGCTTCAGTCCTTCTAATTTCTTTGGAAAAACTGAGTTTTGATCTTCTCAAGTGTTGTGACGGCATCTTTTATGTTGATCCTGTTCTCTGGGACATCTGAAGTGCATCTTAAAGCAAGCTGCAAGATAGATGATACACAAGCTTTGTTTTCCTCGGCTTGTTTGTCCTCTAGATGAAGTAATTTCACATCGATAACTTGATCTACAAAACCTGGCAATAATTCTTCGATCCAACGCCTAATGCTTAGCTCTTCCTTGAACATCTCATCCTTTGGTCGCTTTCCAGTGAATGCTTCAATCATGGTAATGCCAAAACTGTATACATCGCACCTAGTTGACACTAGTCCTTCTAGTCCATGCTCTGCCATGAATATTGAAATTCACATTAACATTGCTACAGCGAAAAAAAATAGTTGTTTTAAAAAGATTATAATGTTTTCATATTCAAAATAAAAGTGTTATAGCATATTTCATCTTAAATTTGGTTTGGCCAATGAGTGCCAGGGACACTTACCAAGATAATTTTGACGAGAGTAAAACTAATTTAAGAAAGTCTCTAAGTGCAGGTAAATAATATATCTAAATGTGTGTATTCACATAATTAGTTAGATGTTTTTAAGTGTTTTAATGAGTTTTATGAAAGCACCTACCAGATTGTTTTACCAAAAGACAAAACTTAAAGGCTCCATATGAATTAGGTGTTTTTGCAGTGTTTTTAAAAAATTTTATTGTAGCAGTGTATATATAAAAAAAACTTTTATTGTAGATTGTTAGGTATTTTTGAGGTAATTTTGGAGGTGTTCCTAGAGATGTATTTTTAGATGCTTTTAGAATTTATAATTTTTAGGATATTTTTAAAAAATAAAACCCCCACCACCACCACCCACCGTCACCGCCACCGCCACCAACCCCTTCTCCTCTCTCCTCCCTCTCCGTCTTCCTCCACTTTCTTCCTCCTCCTCTCTCCTCCTCTTCTTGCCCTTCCCGTGCCACCCCTTGCTGTTCCCTTCCTTCCTACCTCCCAAATTTGGCCACAACCTCGTCATAGCCTCTAGTCGTGACCAGATCGTGCATCTGGTTATGGCTAGATTAAGGGGAGGGGAGTGGAGGGGACGAAAGGGAAAAGGGAGAAGGTGGATGGCAGGGAGAAAAGAGCAGGGAGGGGGTAGGGGTGGTGGTGGAGTGTGGTAAGTGGTAGTGGTTGTGGATCGAAGAAGAAGATGTGAAAGGGTTTGTTTTTTATTTTTTTTATTTCTTTGGTATTTATATAAGATTATTATTTATACACTAAAAGTGTATATATTATTAATTTTAGATGAATGACCAATAACAAAATTTGGATTTAAACTCCAAGTTTTATACATGTGTCATGAATCAAATGATAATAGGGTATTTGCACACAATTTATTCAAGAATAGATCACTATGAAATCTATATAATATGTTTCTATATTTTGTAAGGTATATAATTCTCTCATAAGAGAATTGTATTCAAAGTGCTCATTAATTATTTTATCCACCATGGGTATCCTTTGAGATCTATATTTCCGGCTAAAATCTGGGCTCAAAGATACTCCATCATTGAGAGAATTTAATCCAGATCTCTCAGTCTATTGGCAATCTTTTTTTTCCCAATAATGGGGAAAGATTTTCTATTTCATCCTTTTTGAATAAATCATATAATAATTCTTCAACCTTATCGTAAATATTATACTTCAATGTATATAAGATTTACTCATTTTTATGAGTTGTATTTGAGATTGTGTGTATTTTTAGAATTGATTTTATAATGTTGCTATAGACTACAAATACAAAAACAGTTTTTGAAAAAATTTCCAAACCAATAAAAAGCCAAAATTGTAGGTTTACAGCCAAGAATAATAACCTGGAGCGATGTACCCAATTGTGGCCAGAGTGTTTGTTTGAACACGGCTTTCTTCATCTCCCAGCAATTTAGCAATCCCAAAGTCACTAACATGACCTACCATATCTTCATCTAGTAAAATGTTGCTAGGTTTCAAATCGCAATGAATTATTGGAAATGAATACCCATAATGAAGATATTCCAACCCGTGAGCCACATCAATCATGATGTCCAATCTTTGCATGATACTCAGGACATGGTGGCCAAGATGAAGCCATTTCTCCAGACTTCCATTAGGCATGAATTCTAGTATCAAAGCTTTAAAGTCTTGATTAGAGCAAGCACTGATTACTTTGATCAAATTTCTGTGACGAAGGCGGCATAAGACTTCACATTCTGTGTCAAAAGCTTTCAATATGCCCTCAAGCTGCATATCAAATACCTTTATAGCCCAAATCATCCCATTTGCAGACACCCCTTTGTAAACTGAACCAAACGTCCCAGATCCAAGCAAGTTATTCTCGCTGAAACCATTTGTTATTCGTTGAAGTTCATGGTAGGGAACCCTTTGATGTGTTGTTTCTGGAAAAATATCATGAACGGGAGCCATAGTTTTATTTCTTGTCAACCTTTTCAGCAACAAAAGTGAAACGGCCAAGGCTAGGACAGCAGATCCTGTTGGCAGGCACACAAGCAAGAGCATCTTTTTCTTTGATCTGTGTTGAGAAGTTTGACAAGGTTGGAACCAAGGAGTACCACATAATGCTTCATTAGCAAGAAAGGATAGGAGTGTGAAGTTCTTAAAAGGTCCTCCTTGAGGAATCGGTCCTTGTAGATTGTTGAAGGAAACATTCAAATACTGAAGATCCAAGAGTGCCTCCAGTGATTTAGGTATCGTACCAGTTAAACTGTTGAATGACAGATCCAAGTACTGCAAAACAAACATATTCTTGATGGACTCTGGAATTAACCCTTGTAGGTTATTATGCCCTAAGGAAAGTGCCTGTAAATTCTGTAGCGCCCCAATTGTGCTAGGAATATCAGCAGATAACTGATTAACTGATAGGTTCAGTTTGATCAATGCCTTCATACCTCCAACTTGGGAGGACAAAGACCCATTGAGATAATTCATGGACAAGTCAAGCTCCAACAGATCCTTAAGGCTCCACAAGCTTGATGGTACGCTAGATGTTAGATTGTTGGAGTTTAAATAAAGATATCTCAATGAAGAAATGCTCCCTATGCAATTGGGCACTTTGCCAGATAGCCTATTTCTTGCCAAAATTAAGTATGCTAAGTTGGGAATATGACAAAACTCACTTGGAATTGGTCCATGTATCTTGTTATCTTCAAGACTTATCCACTGAAGTTTTAGTAAACCTGAGATGGAACTTGGGGTTGTTCCTGTCAAGCCATTGCTTGCTATGTTCAAATACGCCAAGTTGCTCAAGTTGCCTAGTGACCTTGGAATTTCACCTCCAATTCCACAATAAGACACATCAATTGATTCAAGAGAGTTGGAAAGATTTCCAATAGACACTGGAAGATTTCCATTCAGTGGATTTTCGTCTAGCGACAACCTAATCAAAGACCTGCAATTTCCTATAGAATTGAAGAAGGTCATATCTCTAGATAGAGTAAAATTGTTTTCCGAAAGATCCAAGGCTTCTAGGAATGTTAGGCTGCCAAGAGAGTCAGGAATTGCACCAAAAAATTCATTTACTGTCAAGTCTAGACTCATCAATTTGGAGGCATTGGAGAGTGTTGGTAGTATAATTCCAGTGAATTTGTTGCTCCCAAGATTAAGCACCTCAAGATTGGGTAAATTAACACCTAAAGTGGAAGGAAGAATGCCCGAAAAATCATTATCTGGTATGCACAATGCCCCAAGAGTTGAAATGTTGAATAGCTCATGTGGGATAGGATTTCTTAACCTATTTTTGCCCAAGTATAGTACCTCCAATTTGTGTAGGTTACCAATCTCACGAGGTATAACACCTGATCAAAAACCAACTAGGCAACAAGTCAAATGAGAAGAAAAACCAATTCCATTGAGGAACACATGCATATTAATAATACGCATACACATGTATATACACACACATATATGAATGGGCTGAAATTGTTTCATGAAAAGAAGCTAGTTAGGGTTGTCGGGCCTTTAAGTTTTGGTCAGCTAACTTATGTAAAAACAAACATATAATTCGGCTGGAAAAAAAGGGGAGAAATTTTCTGGACATAAAGAGAAGGAATTTGGATAAAAAAAAAAGGGGAGATATTAGAAGTAGAGAAGGTCATGTAGTCTGGTACGAACCAAAAAGTTAAAGGAAGCCTAGTCTTACAGGGACTGTACTTGTGTGACATCTATAAATATACCTAATGGTTAGACCTTAAGCCGTTTTCTTCTTACAAAATTCAGAAAAATGTGAGAAAGAGAGAGAAAAGGTGAGAACGTAAAATCTCTATTTCTTGGAAAATTAGGAAGAACTATGAATTTATGGATTAAATTCTAGGGGAGCCATGTGAGGGTCATAAACTTGTCCTGATAATGTGGTTTATAGATGTTATGTGATTAAAGAATTTGGATTATTCTCACTTTACACCCTTAAATTATATCATTACTATCAATTTACTTTACCCCTATAGGTAATTCAAATCGGTATGTTAACAAGTTTTGGATAAAAATATCCTTTATTTTATCGCATTACTATATTGTTATTACCACTTTGTCCCTTTAAATTATAGTGATACAATTGCTTTACTGCCTAACATTATTTTTTGGGTATTTTATCCCATCATCAACCTAATTAGTATGTTCAAAAAACTTTTAATGGATTTACCTTTTTTATTATAATCAAAAGTAAAAAAATTGGAATGGTTATTTTTTCTTTTTCTTTTTCTTCACTCTAAGAGTTCCAAAAACATAAAAATAAAAGGATTTTCCCAAATTTCTTTTTTTTTCACACTTATTAATACTTGGAAAAGAAAAAGAGATAGGAGAGAAAGAGATAGAAAATTAGATTTTGCAAAAAAAAAAAAAACAAAATAAGAAGAATCTAATGTTATTGTATTACTTTAATATCATCAAGATTAGGATTAGAATTGAGTGATAAATAGGAAAGTAAAATAATTAAAATATCGAATTCTTTCTTATTTGTATTTTTTAAAAAAAGAATTGGGCTCTCTCTCTCTCTCTCTCTTCCCCTATCTTTCTATTTTTTTAATATTGATAAGATTTTTTCTTGATACTAAAAAGGAAAAGAGCCACACTAAATTTTTTATTACAAAAAGAGAAGGGTACTTTCTTTTAGAGTTTTTTTAACTTGCTAAACTAGTTTAATGGTGGGATAAATTGTCTAAAAAATAACTTTATGGGGTAAACTGATAATAAGACTATAGTTTATGAGGATAAAGTGATAATAATTTTAAGCCCAAACATGTCTTTTCAGTTGAATTAATAAACTCCGTTAAGTTTGACTGGGGGCAAAGTAACTAAAAAGTAATATTATGGAGAAAATTAATGCTGGAACCAAATGTTATACATCTATATAATTGTTTTATTTGACTATTTCTCTATGGCTGGTGATATTGCCAAAAAAATAATCTTTCTGCTAAAGCAATATGTGCTCATACGCTAAGTTTATTATCAACCAGTCAACTCCATATATTTGTATGGAATTTACTAGGGTCTATGAAGCACTAATTACTACTCTTCTTCTCTAATAAATTTTTCTCTGTCTCACCACACACATTGACACACATTGATTCATTAATTACTTTCATGATTTACTCGTTTAGTTTCTGTCTTAACCTTTTTTTGTATAATAATGCTTTTGCTTAAACGCACTTTGTTTTGCATTCTGATACTTTTATTTAAAAATTTATTTTTGCAAGTGCAACATGATTTAATTCCAACAAATTTTGGTTTAAAATGATTGCTATGATGATATCATTGTAACTCAATGCTTCGATATATATTTCATTTAGTTTTGGCATGCAACATACTTTATTTATTTGAATTCTACTTGTTTATCGTGTGCTTTGGTAGCTGATCTTGTTAAGAACTTTACCATCCTTTCCTCTTTTATAATTGTCATGCAGGTTTCGACTTCCTATCAAGCATTAGTATTCGCTAATAACTAGATGAGAGTAAGTTTAAATTGCATTAGATTGTATATCCTATGTATATAGGGAAAGTAAGGCTAGTATTACTTGTTTGAGTCAAATTATGTTTTATTTGCAAAAGGACAGCATATTGAGAAAAAAATTAGTATATAAAAAAATATTAAAATCAAAATCAAGTTTGTAAATCATAAAATAATAGATCAATTAATCTAACATAGAGAGTTAGAGAAGAAGTTGATGATAATAAGGGTAAGATTGAGAGACCCTAACCCTAAAAACTTATTTATAGAGAGAAAAGAAGAGTAATTAATGTATAATGAGCCTTAGGAAAATCAGTGAGCATAATTGACTGATTGAGGGTATTCTTCGCATTTGAGAAAAATTATTGCACTGCCAAGAGGATTATCACTCTGATAATATCACTTAGCTGCTTTCTATCCTCTCCATTTTTCCATAAAAAACACAAATATTTATTTATGCATCTACTTCCCTCTCTATCTTCTCTAGATCAATAAAATACTATATAAGTTTGTGTAAATTTGACTTTTTTAATTTAGTGAAGTAAATCTTTTCTTTGTCCTTGTATTCCTTCTTCAAACTAATAAAATTTTTATCTGTATAATATTTTTATTGTCAACAAAAAGTTTAGAAGCATTAAGTTGTTTATGTTAGCAATTACTACTCTTAACTATTAATAGTTTAAGAATTCTTTTCCCATGATTTTATCGAGACAACTCAGAAGTACCGCTTATTTAGTTTAAATAAAGATTAAAGTAATTTACTGTAGAAATAGAAGGAAGTTTGTATGCGTACTTCAATTCAGGTAAGTAATAAATATAAATCAATTTATAATATATTTATGATGTCACAAGGCAATTGTGGTCTAATTATAGTTCGGCCAACGAGTGAATAGTGACCCTTAACCTAATAATTTGTTTTTGGGTTATGGTTGGGTTTCAAAATCTTGATTTAAACAGCGTATGACAGCATAAGAGAACATCACTAAGTATCTCGTTGTTACCTGTGAGATTAGCATCCTCTATGCCTAGGACCTCCAAATTAGTATTATTGCCAATTTCTGCTGGGATTTGACCTGCAGAGCAGATCAATCATGATATTTACATAATTGCTTAAAAAAGTATACATGTATATATGCAGGCAATTGTTTTAAGAAAAATATCTTAAGCTACTGAGAAGGGTTGTAAGTAGTTAGCAAAATAAAATGATTTACATGTGTTCCTGGAATAATTTAAGTTCAGATTTATGTATGTAACTGAGAACAGGGGAAGTATTTATGGACTGTTTTGATTATTAAGCTAACGAAGCTAATTCTAAGATATAATTTGGTCAGGCGGGTCCACCACGAGAAAGGCATATACTTCATATAATGACATCCATACATTTTATTAAATTTAACTTATGGCCAATCTTGGTTGTAACTTGTTTGGAACCATCACAGCTATAGTGATCATGCCAAACCGTGGTCCATCTTCTAGTTATTATATCGCGTGAGTTAATAGTGATCCTACTACATCGTGTCTTAGGCACAGTTTTGTGGACTGACTGAATTTAAATAACGAGATGCGTATTACTTTAAAATATGATTCAAAATAGATCTAATAACAGATCCCATAACCTATATATAGAGGAAACAGGTGAATTACACATTATTTTCCTGTGATTTAACACTATTTTACTTGAACATAAATCTCTTATAGATCGAATTAAAGTGTCATAGTGACAGATCTCTTCTCCTATAACAAAATTGATTAAAATGTCAAAAGTATCTCAATGTGAAAATGGAAATTACTTATTAACGATAAGAAATTTATGTATCGATTTTGAAAATCATAAGAGAGTTTTGTGAAAAAAAGATAAACAATGGGAGGCCAAGTTGTAATGCATACTACACTTATAATCATGGCCATTTCAATAATTTTAGTTTCTAAACAAAGGTAATTTTGACATTTAAACTAGTTCCAAATCATGGGAAAGTTGTATATATTTGAAGTCACAAGAGAGTTATGTTAGAAAGCACTAAATTAGAATGGGATAAATTGCAATTTTTCCGGAAGAAATAGTGACTCAAAATCAAGGAATTACTATCTAATTGTACCTTGAATATCGTTTTCTCCTAGAGCTAGCCCCCAAAGCGTAGTTAGATTCCAAATTTCTTTTGGAATATTTCCTGCCAGATTATTGTATGACAAGGACAAGATTTGAAGCCTCGGACAACCTCCAATACCAGCTGGAACTTCGCCGTTAAACTCGTTCCTCGACAGATAAAGCCCTACGAGTTGTGGGAGATGATCGCAGATACGTACTGGAAGGTAACCGGATAAGGTATTATTCGTAAACCGAAAGTGCTGCAATGACGAGAGGTTAAATAAAGACCGAGGCAAGGAGCCATCAAGTCTATTGCTTTGCATGTCAAGGTCCTCCAAGTTCTGTAAAGCACTCCAGTCTTGAGGCAGATTTCCAGTTATGAGGTTCAGACCCAACCTTATGGTCTCTAACGTTGTTGCATTAGACAGCGTTGGTGGCAATGAACCTGAAATTCTGTTACTATGGAACGAAAGATAACGAAGTCGAGATAAAGCTCCCAACCATGATGGAAATTCACCATCAAAGCTATTGAATGCCAAGTTGAAGTACTTGAGTCGACGCAAATGAACCAGCTGAGTTGGAAGATTTCCATGGAAGCTATTGTTTTGAAGGTTCAGCCAGACTAAGAATGAGAGATTCCCCAACTGTGGAGGTATGGTTCCGACTAAGCCCATTGTAGGCAGTTGTATGGCAGCGACTCTTCGATGGCGAGTGTTACAAGTGATTCCTATCCAGTTGCAAACAGAGGTAGAAGTGGACCAATTGATTGGAAGGATGTTCTGGGGATCGGAAATGGTGGCCTTGAGGGCAAGAAGAGCATCTAGATCATTATCACGGCTGTTGTTATGGGCAACAACGTTGGTGATACTTGAGGAAGCTGTGCCTAGGCTTGCAACCAAGGTTACAAGGAAGAGGAAATAAGCTTTCTCCATATTTAATTTCTTTTCCAGAATGTGGACATATACTTGTATTGCCATAGGGAACATATATAAATAGATTCAAGTACAACAACCCTATTTTAGTATTATTATTATATTGGTCTTTGGAGAAGAGGACCTTGTGATAGTGAGGTCAGTTGGGGTTTGCCTACTAGTCACCGAAGAATAATATAGAATGATGGTGGTAATGTAGACCTTGCAAATGTGACCTATCAGCTTGTATAATAGGGTAAACTATCTAAGGAGAATTTAAACCATTCTTATCGTCAACTTTTGAGGGGCCAACCCTAACTCTTCATTATCCCCTCAAAAATAAATAGCGCCAAATTTTAATTCTTCATTCTATTTCTACATTAAAGCTGACAAATCTGAAGGCAATTTGATGAATCTAAATATGGAAATAGACAAAATAAAATAAAATTTAATAATTTTTATTATTGACGAGCCAAGTTAAGACTTCAAATAGATGAGGGGCCAAAAATTGATAATAAAAATAGTTTAGATGCTCCCTAGATAGTTTACTCTATATATTAACCTTTCATACAACTACCTTATAGAAAGCTCTTGACATGAACGAATTTCTGAGTCATGGAATACGAGATATGGAGCAACTTCACAGCCACATATGAGACGTGTGGGGATTTGAGTATACCTGCATGTAATTTTAACAACCCAATTTTAGTCATCTTTTATTTGAGGATTTAATGTGAGCTAAAATCTTTTTTAGGTTCAAGGAATAGGGGAAAGATGACTAGATTAGCTTTTTTCTTCGTTGCTTCTTGATTGAAGAGAAGCATTCTAGAAGCCAGAGAGACATACACAGAGCTAGAAAATTCATCTTATAGTGGCGAACTTGAATATACCTAAACTTATATGTTTAAGATAAAACATTTTAAAGTTTCTGCTGTACTGAAATTTTCTAATTTTACAAGGGATAAAAATTGAATTTTCTAAAATTTGGGGGAGGGAAGGAGCCCCTTGCTATCCCCCTTGGTTTCGTCCCTGGAGAGGGAGAAGTTGAGGAACTTAAGCTTTTATTAGAGATAGATGATTTAATATGTGTTGGTACTGTTTGTGTTACATAAAATAATGGAGGCATTTTTGGATGCTGGATTGGATTTTTGCCTTGGGTAGGTAAATTGGGGTTTTTTTTGGTTACTCAAAATAGTTAGATAGGAGGAGTGTAAGTGTGATCCTTAAAACTTTGGGAGAGGTAGCCGTAATTATGATAAACCGCTGGGGAGGAATGTAAGATTAGCTCAGAGACCTTGCATCTTTTTTCCTTTTTTATTTTAAAAGAAGCTCCAAGCCTTACACTGGAGAAAGGGGAAGGGAAAGGACTTGAAATTTGAACTAAGAATCTCATGATCACCTAGCTACCGTCTATATTGGAGACTTAGTAATATTTTTTAAAAGGTGCCCAGAGATGTTCGAAAATTTTGAAGGAGCTATATTTCTAAGCATATTACAATCCAAACGTTCAGTTCTTGATTGATTGTACATTCGAACCTTTTAGTTTTACCAACTATTAGCTAGATGAATTGAGAGGGTATGTGCAAAAAATTAGTTACATGTTTACCAAATTAGCAAGGTTGTGCAGATATTTTTACTTATTGTGTATATGTTGAATTTCATAGCATTCTTATTTTTAAACTATATAGTACGTGCATATTGAATCACTAAATTAATTTTTTTTTCTTTCGAAGGTTATGACATACATGATTGTTAGGCTTGGACAAGTTTCTTGTACTGAACCGGATGGTGAGAAAGAGAGTGCCTCTTTTTGACCCAGAAAACTACCCAGAGAATAAAACAAAAAAACTGAAAATCAAGAGAGAAAGCGGAGAGAAAGACCTCTAGTTTTGTTACTTTGTGCTGGTTGGGGGGTGGGGGGGGGGTTTAGTGGGGGCATTTCGATTTTACAGATGTGACAATGAACAGTTAAATAGGAGAAAAGTTGAAGTCTAGTCAATAGTACGTATCATCTTTTCTCCAAAGAAGAGACTTGGACACGAAGTTATCTTTTAGATACACTACGTGTAATGTATATACGCAGATGAAGAGTGTCTTTGGACAGAAGTTTATTTGAAATATCATTTAGAATAACTATTATAGCAGTGAAATAAAAAAAATGGTAAGAAAAATAATTTTTCAGTTTGAAAAATGTATTAGTGATACAAGTAAATAAGTTTTGTGCAAATAATACCATTCCAAACACATCTGAAATTATAGGCAAACATGCATATATATATATATATATACATATATATAAAACACTAAAGGTGGGCATTGATCAAGACCATCCTATGGGACATTTGAATGATCTAACCCGCATCTTACGAATTAGTCATTTTCTAACCTTTAACTGCCTACATATCAACTCGTACCAGATGTGATTGGATACCTGCTAGAAGAGAATCAGATTTGTAGGCATGTGCCCCGCCATTCTCATTATTTAATTTTTTTGAAATAATGTATACTAATTTATTTTTATATTATGCATATTCAACATCTATTTTATCCAAAAAAAAAAAGGTCTAATGCTAAGAAACAAACAGACGAAGAGAATACAAGAAAAAGAAAGTAGAGAGGGTTGGGTTGGGTAGTAAGTAGGGAGGGATTGTAAATAGGTGGACTTGAATGTAATCCCACCTATTTACAAAAAAAAAAGAATACAAGAAAAAGAAAAAAAGAACAAAACTAATGAATTTGTTATAAGCATTGCCCTTTTTCATATATATATTCTACATCAATTAATTTTTTTAAAAAAATATAAGATCATAATCTTTACAAATGAATCTTATAAACAAATTATAGATATCATATTTGGGATACAATTTGCTCAATAGAATTACTTAGTTAGCTCTAAAACTAATATTTTGTATATCGATATAATAATTAACAATTTTAAAAATATATGCATGGCGAGTTGGATACTCATAGGTCTTTAATCCTCTGGCCCTAACCCGCCCCGCATATAAAAGGTACTCGATCCTCTTTTAACTCGATCAAATAATATAGATCGGGTATCCTATTTTTTTTGGAATGGATTGAACCGAATCCCATGGGATTTCAAATCAGCAGGTGTTTTTGTCTACCCTTATTATGTATAATAAAATATATATAAATTAATAATCTTTAGATCATACAAATTCTATTAATCTAAAGAGGCATTAACTAATCGATAAATTAATAATTTATTAATGTATCAAGTGTACTTACAAATTAGAGAAACACTCATTTAATCAGCCAAAATTTTATTTTATTTTATAAAAATATGAATTATTCTATTAATAAAAAGTGGCTAAATGTTTAAGGAATTTAAAGTAATCATTCTTCATAATTTCTTATTGCAATATGAGAATTCAAGTCCAGCAATTGCAGCTGCAATAAGAAAAATTAGGGATAAGATTCAAGCAGATTTAAATTTTAAGAAAAACAAACAATAATAGACTCATATTTTAGGATAATATGATATATAATTTTAGTGAATTATTAATTTATGATATGAATAGGACCAATGAGTTGTGTAAAGTTTTTTAAAAAATTATTATCTCATTATTTTATCAAAATTATTAATTTAGGTTATTTGCCCAAGTCAAAATTGGAAAAAAATTATTATTTAATAGAGGTTATAAATTTATCAAGTACTAATTTATAGAGATTTTGCTATATATATATATGTATGTATGTGTGTGTATACATACATGCATACATATATATATGCGCGCGCGCGTGCGCACACAGAGATATATAGTATCTTTCCCCCCAAAACCCACAAAGAAAATACTTTGTTGCTAATGAAAAAATATTGAGGGGTTTTTCGAAATAGAGCCTAGATATTTCATTTTTTCTTTTCTATTTAGTCCAACCAAACCAATCATAAATTATTCAAACTAATATTAATCCCCAAAATGGATCAAATTGAATTTCACACTCCAAAATTTTGGTTGATTCAATGAATCTTTCTCGGGTGAAATGGAGAATATCTCAATCAAAGGAGAAATGGGGAAATCCCATAGGACCTAATATGCCTGACAAGTCGCACTGTACGTCAATCCAAGTTGCATCTTACTCTCTAGGACTCTGGAAAGGTACATTTGGAAATGAAAGAAAAAAGAACAAAATACTATATTTCACTTTGATGTGGGGAATATTTGAATTGTGTCCTTTCACTCATTCCACCTAAATTGCATTGATTGATCCTAAAGATTTCATTTCAATTGAAATTTGGTTATTCTCCATATACGAGAATCCCCTCTAAGCATCCATGACTGAATGGTTAAAGCACCCAACTCATAACTGGCGAATTCATAGGTTCAATTCCTACTGGATGCACGCCAAGAGGACCTAGGTCTATTGGAATTAGTTCTGTATCAATGGAATGTCATCATTCATACATAATGAATTGGTATATTCATATCATAATATATATATATATATATATATATATATATGAACAGTAAGAACTAGCATTCTTATCGAGACTAAAACTCATAGGGAAGAAAATAGATTTATGGATGGAATCAAATATGCAGTATTTACAAACAAAAATATTCGGTTATTGAAGAAAATCAATATACTTTTAATGTCAAATTGGGATCAACTGGGACAGAAAATGAAGCATTGGATCGAACTTTTCTTTGGTGTCAAGGTAATAACTATAGTGATGTATGCAATTGAGACATCCAAATAGATCAGTAGACTTGAACCTTGTTCCTATATGACCTGATCAATTCGATCAAGCAGTTACCATCTATGTACAATCCGCACTAGATCTAACCAAACAAGAGGGGTTTTATTGATTAAATAGAGCTTTTTATAAAAAATTTTAAATTGGATAAGATATTAAAATAAATAGAATAAAGTTCTATTAGTATAGAAAGTATTTGCACAATATTTAATCTACAAAAATATATATCCTATCATCCGAGAAATTGAGTGATTTCTTCTCTCTTCGAACTTTGAAATGAAAGTATGGATAAATATTGTCAAAGGGCGAGTGTTCTGAATCACTTACTGAAGTTCATTTTTCAAAAACATCATTGGAAAAAAGTTTATTCATTTTTCATTTCTCTTCCATGTTTCTCTCAATTTCAATTGTTTATTCATTCAATTCACAGTTAAAAAGAGACAGAGATGGAAGGGCTTATATTCGAATCCCCACCGAAATTCATAGAAGTATGACATATGAAATATAGCTTTATTTCATATATATATCTATATATATTTATATATCTAGTTAATATCTAATATCACATATACATGGCTTTATTCCATAATGTAAACCAAGCACCCATCCTAGATTCAATCGAATTGGAGAATTGATTATCGAAACATCTACAAGGGTTTACTTATTTATAGTCATTCAATTACATATACATAACATATCTGAACCAACCCATTTTTATGAATTCTGTTTTTTGTAGGCTTTTTTCAACAATTTTTGATATCTAGTGGACCTCTCAGTTGTCTTTCCCACGAGCCTCTTGAATCGTCTCCTTTCCTATTTCATTTTTTACTTGCTTTATAATACTTTGCTTAATACTTTTCTCCGTTTCATAATGCTACACACGTATACATATGAATGTATACACACATATATGTGCGTATGTTATACACATCTAATTGTATAAAAGCGGGAGTTGGATAATGAACAGTCAATTTTTTGTCAAGCGGTTATAAGGTAATTTTCAAGAACTTTGAGGGCAAATTTGTTGGCTTTTGTTGACTTTTGGGCAACTTTTGTTGGCTTTTGGGCAAATAACATCTATGCTTTTACAGTTCCGTAACATGATTCAAGTGAAATGACATCGATGCTTTGCACTGGTTAAACACTGAAATCATTTTGAAAAGGGTAGGTTTATAATTTCATGAATAATTTATGTGGTAGTGGAACTGAAATAGGTAATGTAGCATCACCTCCGGCCATAAAAAACACGGTCTCTTGGCTGAAATTTCGAATCTCTAAATGAAAGTGTATGTCGGCCCCGTTTGCTATATGAATTTTTTAGGTGTTTGTCTAAAATTTTACCGTAGTTTACTATAGAAATTGTAGGAAAAATTTTTGAAATGTATGGTTTAAAAATTTCGAAAATTTTTTGTGATATTAGTGAAATTAAAGTTGTTAAAAAATTTATAGCTGACAAACTAGGCCAAAAATTTATTTGCCAAATAGGGTTTTAAGGAAAAATTAAAGGCCCCATTCGGCAAATAAGTTTTTTGGGTATTTGTCTAAAATTTTACTGTAACTTACTGTAGAAGTTGCACGAAAATTTTTTGAAGTGTGTACATATTTGGGTATTTCGAAATGTATAGTTTAAAGATTTTGAGAAATTTTTTGCGATTAATGTAGATATGTATAGTTTAAAGACTTTGAGGAATTTTTTTTGGATTATTGTAGATAAAATTATTAAAAAATTTACTGAAGACACACTTGGCCAAAAATTTGTTTGACAAACAGACCCAAAGATTGACCTGATGGTGCAAAGTTGCAACTTTACAACTAACAGGGTATCTCAAGATCTTCAATAAACTAATTTTATGTTGTACATTTTAAAAAGAGACAATTTATGTGATTTAATGTTATCATATACTTTTTTATTTAGGCTCTTTAAGTTGGAATGATGAATTTTAGTGATATTTTTTTATTTTTTAAACAAAATTTAAAAGTTAGTCTTGTATTTTTAGTAGAAAGTTAATTTTGTGGTTAATTATTTGCTTTTGAAGTATTCTATAAATGTACAATTATTGAGGAAACAATTAATAAATGATTGTTGGCTTAACATGAAATAAAATTTGTTAAGTGTCCTGTAAATACACAATTATTGAGGAATAAATTATTATTGGCTTTAGTGACTTTAAAAAATGGATTTTATTACTGTGACATGAAATAAATTGTTTGGAAAAAAATGAATGCCTATATTGCAAAAAAATGAAATAAAATAGTGCTCTGTAAAATTGTTGAATGCATTGATTATTTAGCATGTTCAGCAGTAGCTTTTGACTGCACGATTCCCAAAAATTAAACATCAGTAAAAAAAATAAGAAAAGAAGTCCAACATTATTATCACAATTAACCAAAATCGGTTAAGGTGTCATGGACTAAAAATGGTTTCTAATCCTACTACTTTTTAAAACATACAATTATAAAGATATATTAGTCTATATATCCATATTACTCTATATAATTATTACAAACTTTTAATGCCCTTGTTTTTATTCTTATTCTTTTCGTTCTATAAAAAAGAATAATTAGTATGTTATTTACTAATAGTTCGGACATCCAATAACAATTGCAGGAAAATCGCTTGACAAAAAAGCACTGTTCATGGGGCAACTCTCACTTTTATATTGTTAGATAGATATCCATATTTAATGTAGATATATAATTATTATAAAATTTTTCCTAATGGCTCTAAATTTAATGTATATATATTCATTTTTCCTAATGGCTCTAAATTGCTCTAAATTGAAAAACAATGTTGTATGCTATTTTTTTATTATTCTTTTAGTCAAACATGCAACATTAATTAGATTGTTTCTTACATTAAAAAAATTAAAGTATTGTAAATTTAAAAAACAATGTAATAATACATGGCTCTTAATGTGGATTAATGATCTAATATGAGTGAGCAACATTTTACAAAAATATGAAAGAAAAATAATTGTTGTGATTATATTGATTAAATGTTTTAATTTGTGCAAAAAAAGGAAATAGGCCTATATTTATGAAACTTAGTGAGTAATAGAGATATACATAAATATAGACGGGTATCTTTATAATTACCTCACTCAGACCACATAATTTATAGAAATCATACCACACAAAATGTCGACACTGCATTATCTCAATTATAGTACTTTATTAACCATTATATTACAAAATATCCTCCATACTACACAAACTATTAACACTATATTCACCCAACCAATTTACCACACTATTATTTTATAATTCAAGCCAGACTGATAACAATTATATGACTCTTTGCATTATAAGAAATATATAAAGGCTAAAAATTAAGCAATTTAACACGAGAAATATTAGCACTCCTGCGCAACGCATAGGCCGTCTCACTAGTATATATATATATATATGTGCATGTGTGTGTCTATGTGTATATAGGTATATACAAATTTCTGGTGCATTTTGGTCACGAGAGATTCCTCTGCACCTGGTGACGAGAACGCCCAAATTCCTTATCCCCACTTTGACGTAGGTTGTGGTGCATTTATTCCTTTTCAGCAGTCAAAGCATATTTTTCAAGTGTGTATGTGCATGTGTGTGTGTCTATGTATATATAGGTATATACAAATTTCTGGTGCATTTTGGTCACGAGAGATTCCTCTGCAACTGGTGATGAGAACGCCCATATTACTTCTCATATTTTTCCAGTGCAAAGCACTTAGATGATCTAAATTCCGTGTGGGCTCCACTGGTTTTAGCCCAGTCGTTACCGTGTGTCCTTCCTTTACGCTTGACAAGATGGTCTAAAAATGATAAACAATGACATCAATGATATCAGTTTGGTAAGTAGGTCTAAAACGATAAACAATGATATCAATCATATCTTGTCAAGTGTAAAGCAAGGACACACGGTATTGACTGGACTAAAACCAGTGGAGCCCACACAGAATTTAGATCATCTAAGTGCTTTGTACTGAAAAAATATGCTTGACTGCAAAATAGGGGCAAGTGTATCACAACCCACGTAAAAGTGGGGATAAGTAATTTGTTCGTTCTCAGTTGCAAAGGATTGTCTCATGACCAAAGTGCACCAGAACCACATAGTAACTAATAAAGAAGTTCGAATATCATTTGAGTAGAGGTGGCAAATCAATGCATTTAATTAAATTTACTCATATTCGTTCATGAATAAATGGGTATGGGTATCTTCAATTTTTACATATGAGTATAAATGTGTTACCCAATAATATCCATTTATTAAATAGATATTATTGGGTAACCCATCAAACCCAATTAACCCATTTAAAATTGTCTTTTCCCAAGTCTCCTCTCTTCCCCACCTATTTTTTTTTCAGATTTTTCATTTTGTCATGATGTTAACTACATTTATTTCATTATTATTATTATTTGTTAGTTCTATCTTATCATTTTATTTTCTCTTAGTTTGTTAACTTGCTCATTTTTTAGCATTACCAATTTATGATAAGTTTTAACTTCTTTTCCTATCTTTCCAAAATAAAAATAAAAATTTATATATGAAAAAAATGTTAGGAGTTCAAAATTTTTGGATTAAGTTTTTATGTTACCTTTTATAGTACTTAGTTCAAAATTTTATATTCTTATTATTCAATTATTAAATAGCATGTAATTTTGCGACATAAAATACGGATAAGAAAAAAATTGATAATTAGGCTTATTGAACATTATAAGTAAATATTTAAAACTAATGATGGGTGCAAAAAGCGGTATAAATTAATAACTTTAGTTTGCAAAAATGAATTTAAAAGAGTTTATACAAAAGTTAAAATAAATGGGTTATAAATGGGTAATTGGGTTACCCAATTCATTTTTTGACTTATCCATTTATACCCATCTAATTAAATGGATATAAATGAGTTGACTCACTTATACCCATTACCCATTTTATCCAACTCAAACCCATTCAAGTCACCCATTTTGCCACCTCTACATTTGAGTTTGTTTAGATAGGAGTTTATTTGGATGATCTATTTGATATAATTACTGTAGTATTTTTTTGTAATATGTTGTATGTGAAATAAAAAAGTGATTGAGAAGATAAAAAAGTGATTGTAATTTGTGAAGTAATTTTTTTTTTATTTCAAATCTTCCTAATCCGAGCACACAAAATTTCCTATGAGAATGAGAATGACACGTAATATCTTTATACTTAATAAAAGGATCTGTATGTTTGTAGAATATTGGATATTTAGGTTTTAAAAATTTGATATAAAGTTAAAACCTGGTCAGTGATTAAAGATTTCATTGACGCTCTAAATGCTTAGTCCAAGCGTGCAGACGAGAAATTTTGTTTCATTCCCATTGCTTCGTCCAGGAAAATTCATTATTGACTAAAAGTACCATGAGGGTGCTTTTCTTTGTTCTGGCCAATCGGACTACAGGTTAAAATAGTTCTTCTGTCTCAAATTGTTTGTTACGCTTTGTAATTCTAACCTTTTAAAAATGGTGATTTGATGATAATGTTAGTGGATTTGTTTTCAAAGTTATATTCGAAAATTCAAATTTTAAATTTGAATTAATATAAAATACGGATAAAAATGGGGATAATATTGGAAAAAGAGATTAACAGTAACTTTGATTTTAGTAAAATGACAAATACTTTGAAATATCTCAACAAGAAAAGCATTACACTATCGATGGAATGGAGGATGTATTTTCCAAGTGCTATTCAATTTTTACGAATAGTAAACAATACATTTGTTGGTATGTTGGTACCCTATCTGTGCGTGGACAGTGCAGACACCGATGTTTTAATATTGGGTAAAAAATAAAAAAAGCCTCCTGTGATAAGTCTAATACACAGAAAAACTCCTTATGATTGCAAAATGTACAAAGAGGAGGTTGTGTAAGGAATTAGTAGGTATACAAATCTGATTAAATCAAAGGGGTGCTCTGACATCTCCTTTGAACTTTTTCATTGTAGGTGGGATTTGAATCTCCGACTTACAACACAAAGAGAAATTTAGTAGTTAACTACGATAGAGATTAGCCTGAGAAAAATATTAAAGGGTAAAAAATAAAAAAACCCTCTGTGGTTAGCCGAATACACAGAAAAAATTCCATGGTTTTAAAATATATAACACGACACCTCATGCTTTGAACTAAATTGTAAAGGTGACGGAATCCATTAAACTTAACGGAAATGACTTATTGGAACTTTTAAAAAAAAATTTATACATAATTTTTAATAAATATACCTATTTTACCCCTTAACCCTCAATTCTCTCTATTTAGAGAATAAAACGAATGATTTTTTTGAGCTGTCTTTTGCTTAATTACTTTTTAAAAAATTTTTATACCTAATTTTTAACAAATATACCTATTTTACCCCTTAACCCTCAATTCTCTCTATTTAGAGAATAAAACAAATGATTTTTTTGAGCTGTCTTTTGCTTAATTATATCAAGACATTTTGGTCATTTCGTCCATTTCAGTTAAGTTTAATGGATTCCGTCACATTTACAATTTAGTTCAAAACATGAAGTGTCGTGTTATATATTTTAAAATCATGAGGTTTTTTTCTATGTATTCAGCTTACCACAGGAGGTTTTTTTTATTTTTTACCCTTTAATATTTTTCCCAGTCTAATCTCTATCATAGTTAACTACTAAATTTCTCTTTGAGTTGTAGGTTGGAGGTTCAAATCTCACCTACAATGAAAAAGTTCGAAGGAGATGTCAGAGCGGGGTTATATAAACGTTAGGTTACACAGCCTCCTTACACAATCTACTAATTCCTTACACAACCTCCTCCTTGTAAACTTAAGATAAATTAGGTTATATAAACGTTCTCGCTGCCTGCACAAAAAAAAAAAAAATCACTATCCTAGTTTATCATTTATTTTTGGCTCTTTCTAGAAGAGGGGAACATTGATCATTTTATTATGGGAGCCACTTCACACATCGATCACAATTTTCTTCTCTTCACACAAGATTGTTCAAAACTCCCTTGACTTTCTTGTCATCCCTGTCCATTCACCCGTTGATTTAACAAACAACACGGCACACACGCCAAAATGGAAAGGCAGAAGGAAAATAAGATGAAGAGAAACCGGGCTGGATACAGAGCTGGAGTCGCTCGCACAGGAATTGCTTAACCATTTCTTTTTTCTGATAAAAGGCTCCAATGAGAAACGAACGCTAAAAATCAAGAAAGCGGGATTTAACGGTTTTGATGTGGAATAGAGAACAACAATTCGTGTGAAGGAGACGATCAAACTTATGAAATTGCCAACCAGAGAAGAAAAAATGGTCGAACTTATGAAGTTGCAGCTTTAGTCCCTCGAGTTTCATTGACTTTGAATTTTTGATTCTGGTGTTTTCTACTTTCAATTTTTACCCTGCAATTTTTTTTGGAAGTTATCGGTTGGGCCTTATTGCTAGATTAGTTAACTTTTAGTTAAATTAATCTTTTATTTTCTTGATTTAAGTAGTAATTAAATTTTTATTAGAATTATAACTTATAACTTATGTAAACCCATTATGGAACTTAGGCTTATGTAGCTTTGTAATTGTTAATTTAATTTATTTTGAATTTCTTTAGAATTCATGTGAGTCCAAAAATGGGAAATGGGAGTTTTGTTTGTGATTTATTTTTATGGAGCATGATCGTGCACGAGATAGCGTTAGCTTCTCCGACGAAATTTAGGAATTAAGCACATTTTTTATTATTTATATACTTTTGCTGTTCTATGTGCTATGTAGTTATGTTAAATTAATTTAATTTTGGCCTTAAAAAATAAAAATGAAATTGAATTCACAACGAAGTTTTACTTGGGTGTAGGGAGGTGCTCGAGGTTGACACTTTGACCTTCCTTCCTTGCAATTGAACTCTCGAATTCAGTACTTTTGGTTTTCAAAATATCAAGAGTCTCTTTAGGCAAAAGCTTTTGCATTGGTTTAAAATTTTTTTAAAAAATACGTGTTCTATTAATAATTAAGGTGACTTGGTACACCTAAAACAAGTTATAGTTTTATATATAACATGAAAATTGTAGCTATTTGAGTTGTCTTTCCAATTCATCAAGAATCATCTAATTTGAAACTCTATAACGAGAAATGACCAAAATACCCTTAATTGGTCAATTTCCTGTTTCAACTTTTGACAACAAATCTGTCCAACTGTATTTTGACTTTTTGACCTAAAAAAATCATGAATTGGATTTTGATGTCTCATAAAAATTGTAGAACTTTGTCTTAGCTTCAAATGACTTAAAAATCACCTCAATCCGATACTTGTAACTTAAAATATTGCCAAAATATCAAAAGGTGTTAAAACTGTCAAACACTACAACAAAAATGGCCTTTCCTGACATACCTACAAGGACACTTGATGGTTTGTGTCATTATAGCACTTCTATCATGACACTTGTTATTAACTCAATATTATATACTCTTTTTTTTATTTTATCTGATATAAGAATAATAATGTGCCTTTAGACTACCTATCATGACACTTGAGAAAATGTGAAATACACCCAAATAAAAAAAGAAAAAGAAATACACTAAACGACATCGTACTCAATTGGCAGAAGATTCATTTGCTATGAAATACTCAAAACTTTCAAATTGCGGCGGCCAAAAGATTAAGTCAAGTTTTGCTTCAGCTTATCTCTCTCACAAGAAACACTTTCTCTGCAACATGTATATATCTTCAAATTCTCGAACTGCCTTCTTCACTCTGCAAATCTTGCTGCAAACAAGAATGTCTGGAAGATATGACTGGCCTCAGAGTTCTCACTTGTGATTAATGATGGACCAGTGGCTATCATTCGTCTGTAATATTCATGTTCACCTTCTTGATGGACGTGGAATGAACTGGCCACCGGTTGATGTGAAATATTTGCCTTATCTGATGGTGCAGTGCCTAAAATGTGGCTCTAATGATGACAGTTAATTGGTATGACATATTTTCGTGACCTTGAATACAATATCAAACAATCTATTGTTTATATTCATCCTGTGCAATCGATTCACTCATAATTGTCGATATTAATTTGCCACAATACACATAGATTTGTCATAGATTTATGATTAACGACGGCCTTCAAAAATTTTGTATGTATTTCTGGATTACTAAATGCGCAGATATCACTACTTATCCACTTCTTCGATGGTTCTTGGACACTGGTGCAGTGATTTTAAAGTATTGATTTTATTGGACATTATTAGCTATTCTTGAAGCTGTGTACTATATTGTGTTGAATTATGAGGGTTAAGTTTCAAAGTTTGCCCTAAATTGATTACATTTGAGATTAGTCCCGTCTGTTTGAGATTGAAATAGATGTAGTAATAGTTTATGATCTGAATGCACTTGTTGTTCAGTTTTATTCCTCTCGGTTGTCTACTTGATTCATGTGACTATTTTGTTATGGATTTGTTGCCCATAACCTGTTCGATAAAATGTCAAGTCCCCTCTATTTTTCCTTGTTTCGATAAAATGTCAAATCCTGAGATACGCTGCTGCTATTTCTTTAGTGCATGCATACAGTTGGAGATTATGAACAAGAAAACACCACTACGTTGCATGAAGAATCATCATGTGCAATAGGAAGCACTAACACAAATTGTGGTATTTTGTAGGTAGTGACTTGTGCCTAACAGTGTAGCTATGAAACCGCTAGCCTGTGTTTTTGTATTCTCAGGGATGGCATTAGTCGGTATGATGTTGAGCAAAGGAACAGATTACTTAGTAGAGAAGCAAAAGGTATTGTTGGTCAAAGCATTGAATTTATGTTGGGTGTATTTTGGCAATTTTTTGGATTTTGATGAGTACACTTTGTTTGGCTCAATTTTTCCTTTATATTGCTGAGCTGAACACTGAGAAGAGACAGAAAGAACTGGTTAGATGGGTCCTTACTAAGCCGGTGACTAACATGGATCTTGAAGCTGCTAATCTTGATGATAATGGTATAGTTGTGTGAGTATATCTGCTGCCTAGAATTGATTTTGCAAACTCTTATTTGCTGGTTCTTTTGTCACTGGGCTCCTCATTTACTAAGTTATTGCCAAATATTAAGGGGCTTTGTTTTCTGATTACTAATTCCCTTTTCTTGATTGTATGATAGTGCTGCTGAGTTTGTCATATACAAGCTCAAAGAGATGGGAAAGATCAGCCAAGAAGATATCTCAGTTGTGCTGAAAGAATTTGAATATCTTGACGTGATCAGTCTGGAACTTTGTCAACCTCTGATATATCCCTTGCCCAATCATCTTAAAACTGCGATGTCATCTAATGATCCCCACAAACTTTGTACACAGGTGGAACCAGTTGAAGATTGATGGGGACTTTGTGGTTATGACTGAAGCTTGGAAGCTACTGCAAGTTCTTTCAACTTGTTAGGGATGAGAATCTTTTAGTTTGTGCAAAAGAAAGTCTTTCAAGTTTGTGCACATGAGAATCTTTTAGTACTTGTTAGGGATTTGCTATGTTAGTACTTGTTCACGACTTTTAGTTCAACAAATTATATTTGAGCATTGACTTTTGCTTTTAAATTACTATATGCATTCTGCTCTTTGGGATAATTTTACAAGTCCTTTGGGTTTCTGATTGACGGAGTGTACGGCAGGGAGCATTACCTGCAGGCTGCTTCTATATAAAAAAAAAAAGAAAAAAATCCTGGCAATTAAAAGTGTCAGCATAGCTTAGCTTCTAAAGCAATATCCTAATGTGGTACTACAGCTATCTTGACACTTTCGATTATCAAAAAAAGGAATTTTGGTTGGCAGATGGGACGCTATAACAGCATAATTTTCCTGACACATTTGAATGCTACAAGCCTATCCCCATATTGGAAGGGACGACTATGAGAACTCGAGAAAATTTTGTGTAAGCATTGCAAGTATTAGCTATTTTGTTACTAGAAATATTATATAATAAATAATTGGTTAAATTAAACATCTAAATTTAATTTCTATTAAATTGAGGATTTAGAAATATCCTAGAATGGTGTAGAAAAAAAATTACATGAATCAAATATACATATGATATGCATATTGCAATTTGTGTCATTTGAAAATATTATAGTCGAATAAGTTACATGTGTAGTTAATTTTCTTTAAAACCAAATGTGTGAAAATTTACTACATCAAGGAAATACAAATAAAAGTAGGAGTTAATGTATGAATTAATAAAACCACAGCTCCTTAGTAAGCAAATAAGTTGATATCAAATGACCTAACTAACCCTAAATCTTAGTTAAACTACCATGCGACCAGCAGGTTATCAGAATTTTAGAAGTAGGAACCGAGTGGAGAAACTTTAGAATGATCACCCACCGAGTGAAGAAGCTTTGAGAAGTCAACCACCAAGAGGAGAAAATGAGAACTGAACAACATCTTCTCTCTTTCATTTCTTAACCATCCTAAACTGAGAGCTAAGTGAGTGATAAGAGGAGAACCCAGCTTGCAACTTCACGTATCAACTGCATCAGTGAGGAAAAAAAAGGGGGGGGGGGAGCTGGTGCAAAAGTTAGAGGGACCGAAGCTAGGAGCAGGAGCAATCTGCAACTATTAAAACTTAACAGAAAAAGGTAAGAATCTTGTAACCTCCCTTTTATTTCTTAAATATAACTGAATATATGGACTGCATGTTAGGTTTTAGCAAGGAAAAATAAGTTTTAACCGAGGAAAAATCTGATGAAGGAATAACATTGAAGTTGGACTGAATTTGTTGGAACCGAGAAATGATTGTTTATTTCTGGCATTAAGTAAAGCTTAGTCATGGAAACTTGTGAAAGTTGAAACCTTGAGTTGAAAACAAAGGAAGAAACCTGCTGGAATTTTTATAGCTTCATCAGAGAGAAGGGGATTGGACATGCGGATTATTATTCGAAATTATGGAATAATTTTCTTCTAAAAATACGGGTTATATGCTCACACTCTTACTTTATCTAAGGATTTAAAGCAGAGTTGATAACTTGAGAAGGAGTTTGCGCAAGAAGTAGTAGGATGTTCTGCTAAGCTGGCCGAAGGAGGAAGCACTACAACAAAAATGGCTTTTCCTAACACGCCTAAAAGGACACTTGCTGGTTTTTGTCATTATAGCACTTCTATCATGACACTTATTATCAATTCAATAATATATACTTTAATTTTGTTTTATTTTATCTGATATAAAAATAATAATGTGTCTTTAGATTCCCTATCATGACACTTGAAAAAAATATGAGATACACCAAAAAAATTAAAACATAAAATGATGTTGTTTGATTTTGGCGGAAGATTCCTTCGCCAAAACACTCGGTGAAATTTCAAAACTTTTATTTTGCAAGCCAGCGAAATTTTGGTTCTTCTCATCTCTCTCACAAACTCTCTCTCTCTCGGCAAACTCTCTCTCAAAACTCCCCCATTTTGGTTCTTCCGTCTTCCGCCTTCGCCGCCGCCCCCACTCCCCTATTTTCAGTTGCTAACTCGGCCGCTTCTCTACCCTGTTCGGTCAACCACGACACCTGCACCAATAAGCCTTCGCTCTCTTTGCTAGGACAAAAAGAATAAGAAAATAGATACTCGTGCTCTTTCCTTTTTCTTCTTTCCTCTGAAACCCATCCCCATGCTTCTCCTTACTGACTAGATATTCAGGTTGAGCGTGCCGAGGAGTAGAGTAGGCAAAGGTTGCCGCTATCATCTCACTGCAGTCCAGCCACTACAGCGGAAATCATCACTGTAAAGTTTCCCACACTCTTGTACCTATTTTCCCCCTTAATTGTATTGTTTTCTTCTTTGTCTGCAATCATGTCGGTTATGCTTTACTTTCATCTTGTTAATCGATTTTAAGTGGCTGGAATTGATCATAGGTTTGAGTAGAGCTTTAGATTTAAAATCAAGCTCAGGCCATATAAGTAATTGATGAAAAAGAAATTCCAAAACTTTTCATGCTCACTACCTATTTGTCGGAAGGTTCGAATGAAGAAAGAAGAAAATTTGCAAGGAAGCGAATAAAGGGATGAGAAAGTAAAGACAAGGAAAGAGCGTAATTCTTCTTGAAGAAAACAGGGACACGAATCAAATTCCTTGGAACCAATGCCCAATTGTGAGGGGAAGGTATGCAGCAATTATACGTAAATAGTACCCAATTGTAAAGGTTCAGAAGCAATGAGCCCATCACTTTCATATGCCTCCAAATACCCTTATTCCTTATTATAATGGATGGATCATGGATGACAATTTGATATTGCCATGCTACCTTCAACTTTTTCGAGGGAATTATTTTTTTTTGTTCAGATTTTTTCTATTGAGAAATTTATCACTTGTATTTTTCCCTTTTACTAAGCAAGCAACTCATTACTCGTGCTAAAGAAATTATTATTGTGATGTTGTAAGCTCCTATCTAACTTAACTACGAAATATTATTATCCAAACATAATCAAGTAGTCTTTCAGTTTAATAGCAGACTTTATTTCCTCTAAATCTTGCAGTAGAAAAAAATAACATCTACGTGGGGGCAGTATGCTCTGTTTGCTTGTCATCATATACCCAAGTAATTATGTTACTCAGTACATTGCTTAAGAAACCGTATTGAAATGTAAAAACTTCATTGTCACTTAATTGGTGTACATTTTCTGTAACTATGATAATACTTTGTGCTGAAAGATAAATTTTGTGTGTTTATACATGAGGCAGCAGGTCCATTGAATACAACTTGGGACTCCAGAACTTCGAAAGAAGACATGGAAGATATGTGGATTCATCCCAATGTTAATAAGGAATGGATGAAGTCAGGAGAGAAAAAGGGAAAAGTTCGATTTTCTCATGACACAGAGAGGAGGCCTTATCTTTCTCATGTGGAACTAAGGGTGAGATATTTGTCGCGCCCCATTTTTCGCGATGGAAAATAAATATAAAGGTGATTTATAAAAGATGTGATCTTATTTAAAAATAAGTGACTGGGGGACCTAGAATGGGACTTAAAAAGAATGCGATAATTTGGGTCCAAAATTTAGTCTAAAAGGGTTTTTAAGAAAAAATAGGAGTCGCCACTTGGTATGGAGTTTTGGTGTACCAAATCACCCAAAAAATATTTTTTGACAAAAATAAAATAAATCAAAACCCTTTTTGACAACTCCAGGTCTTTGAAAACAAGAGAAAATAGGTTCGGGAGTCACGGTTGAAGAAAGGGAAGGCAAAGGTTTAATTGACTCAAACCTAAGGCACCCTTTCAACCTAGTCTAAGCTAGTTGCGAGGTTTAGTCAAAATTTTCCTAATCTAACCCTTAATTTTATCACGTTTGGATGTTTCCTACATGGATGCAAATCTAAATTTATAAAAATATCGAAAGGGACACAATGTTCATTCAAGGGTTTAATTGAACCAATCGCATTAATTGCGAAGGCCAAAATGATTCCTTGAAAGTGTCACGAGTATGCGAATGATGAAATTAAAATAAAAGAAAAGAAATTAAATTATGTACATATATAAGTGATCAAAGAAAAAGGGAATGCAACATAAAGGGTACGGGAGGTAAAAACTCGTGACATAATTTTCTTATACATGGATTAATAGGGTATTTAAACTAAAAAGTTATAATCACCCATTTCCCATGTTTGAAAAATAATTCTCCTAATATGAACAAGCAAATGAACTAATTTAAATGAAATGCAATTCTAAATGACATGATTAGCACCTATAAAGGGTAGGAGATAATATAATAGGGAATATCATACAAATGAGAAAAGATCCTAAAATTGAAAATATGCATGAAAATGTAGTGAATAGCACACAAAGATGAATCTAGCGCAAGACGACCTAAAAGGGTCTAGCGTTGGACTAGCCCATCTCTAAAAAATCCTTACTAGCATTGGACTAGCAAGTAAACGGAGGGAGAAGCCACAATTAGCGTTGGACTAGTGTGGTGACGTCATGCATTAACAATTCATAGTGAAACAAATAAAACATAAATTAAAACAAATAAACACATAAGAGCACGTAGCATATAACACGTAAACATAATATCTAGATGCCAAAATCCTAAGAAAAGCGGATAAAACACATAACACATAAGCCACATAAACACGTAACCTATCTATTACATCGGGGAGCGCCTAACTACAATCTAGAAGGGAAAAATATAATAAAACAAATCTAATTATCCTATCTATTACATTTTTGAGGTATTTAAATGCCTCTTGAATCATTGTAAAAATTAACTAAAACATATATAAGAAAATTTGAATGAATATTTAAATCAAATAAATAAAGCATATAAAAATATAAACACATAGGAACACATAAGAGCACGTAATTGACATTGAAATAATAAAAATAGGGGTACCTCCCGTTTGAAGTGGTAACTAAATGGAGTCAAATTGTCCTATTTATACTCACAATGAACAAAAGAATCATGGCACCAATTTAATTGAAAAAACAATAATAATAAAAGTACTAAGCTCACGCTAATATGTCAAACATAAAGAAATTTAAAACATCTAAAAATTACAAGTTGAATATGTTCAAAAGTAACATAATTAGCTATTAAAGAAAAGAAGCAATCATAATAAAGAGAGTCAAAATTCATCAGGGACTGAATTGCAAAAATTGAAAAACTTTTGAGGACAAAAATCATATTTTTCCAAAGTTAAGAGTCAAAATTAAATAAAAGATAAAATTCAGGGACCAAAGTGAAATTAATTTAAGGACCGAGTTGAAAGGAATTTAAAATGTTATGGGCCACAGTGAAACTACTCCAAAGATCAGAGATTAAAGTGCAAATTTCGGTTTCTGATATGGAAGAAAAAGGCCATCGGGCCATCATTTTTATTTATTTGGGCCGGATGCTACCTAAGCCCAGCCGAAAGTCCAAGCCAAAACACACAGGCCAGCCCGTCTTCTATCACTCAAACCCAACCAAAAATACATGGGCTCTGACCTTCTAGCCCATTCGAAAATCAGAAACAAGCCCACCAAAATTAATAAAAATTAGCCCAACCCTTTTTCTTTCTTTTCTTTCCTTTCTTCTCTTTTTCTTCTTCTCTTTCTTTTCTTTCTTTCTTCTTCCTTCGTTTCTTCTCCTCCTCTGGCCATCCGAAGCTTACTTCAGTTGGCGGCCATGGTGGCCGCCGGTGGCGCCACCGCCTCCGGCGGCAGTCGCCGGCGACTTATTCAGTCGCCAAAATTTCTCAAAATGCACTTCCCCACTCCATTTTTCGCGTAGGTTCCATTTTTGGACTTAGTTTTTACAGAAAATGACCCAAAAGTGACCAAAATGCCAAGAAATCAGTTCAGTTTTTATTTTTTAAAACCCTCACATCTTCACCAAAAATCATAAAAATTATGCCAAAACCCTCCTTACAACTCCTACAATACAAATATAATTTTATTTTTGACAAGAAAACAACATAAAAGGACTAAAATAAATCAAAACAGTCCCCTAAGATTCTTTCTTTTCATTTTGGTATTTTTTCAAACGATTAACATGCATGCATAAAAAACATTTCCTTTTCCTCAATCTAGTTCATGCTATTTCCCAAATTTCAGCAATACAACATCAACAATAAAAACCAGCAAAAGCAAGATAAATTAAAACCAAAATGTATCTAATATGCTTAAAAAAAAACTGAAAAATACCTCAATGAAAATGGAATTGCCTTGGCTGAATTTTTTCTGATGCCTTGCTTCTTTTTTTTGTGTGTTTCTCTCCTCTGCCCAAGTGAGCCGAGAGGGATTTTTTTTCTGGAGGAAAAATTGGAGTGTTGGTCTTGTTTTTGCTTGTCTGTCCAGTCCCCTGGGGTAGAGCCGAGAGAGACTTGTAGCCAAAATGGTGGAGTCTTTCTCTCCTTTTTTTTTTCTTCTTCTTTTCGGTCCATCCAAGAGAGAGGGTCGAGAGCCTCCCTTTTTTTCTGTGTGTTTTTTTTTTGTTGCTCTGTGAGGGAGAGAGCCGAGAGTGAGGGAGCTTTCTTTCTTTTTTGTTCTGTTTTCTTTCTTCTGCCCAGTCCGAGAGAGGGAGAGAGTTGGGGAGTGCTTTTTGTTTCTTTTTTTTTTGCTTCTCTTCTGTGATAGGGAGAGCCGAGTGATGTCTTGACTAGGAGTGTTAAGTTGGGCCAAATGATGATTTTTTTTCCAAAGACAAGAAGTATGCATGGGCTATCAATGATGAATTTTTTACCAAAATGGGAAGAAATGTTAATGAGGATGGAGTGTAAAAATGGGTTAATAGTGGTTCTGATGAAACAAAATGATTAGAATGATTTTTTTTATTTTCTTAATTTTCCTTCTTTTGTTTTGTTTTGTTTGTTTGTTGTTTTTTTTAATTTTTCTTCTTTTCCTAAAACAAACCTGCAAAAATGAGAAAAATGTAAATTAAAATGCAAGAAAATAAATAACTCATTAAATAGAAAAATTTTGAAAAAATATTAAAAATTGACAAAAATTTGGTGTCTACAGCTTGCCCCTCTTTGTCTTGAGTTTCAAAGAAACTCAAGACAAAGACGTAGACACCAAATCGCTTACCTGTCTCTTTTAACTGCACCTGAGCTAAAATAAACAAGCCAACACTTGGCTGAAATTATTGGACAAAATGATGCAATGAAAGTACAAAAACGTGACCGAACTCATGTAGAGTTGCCTACGTATCCCGCCATGGGAATCAGGTCAAACGTAGTTCAAAAAAAGTGAACCACACTGAAACAAGTGCATTGACCAACTGTGGTCTTTGTAAAGTCGAAAAAGTCTGAGCTCTCAGAACTTCTAAACATGAAATACAAAATGAATGAGAAAGCACAATTATTAGTCAAAACAGTCAAGAAAAGTAACTTGTCATAACTAGAAAAGATGCGCGGAGGGACGCGGTTACGCTCCAACAGAAAATTAAATTTGTCTTTTAGAAAAAGATGCGCGGAGGGACGCGATTACGCTCCAACAGGAAATTAAATTGTCAAGAAGGGGAGATAGAAGGGTGCGCGGTGGACGCTGAGACTCACCAACAGGAATTTAAATTGTCAAGAAGGGGAGGTAGAAGGGTGCGCGGTGGACGCTGAGACTCACCAACAGGAATTTAAATTGATGCGCGGAGGGACGCGATTACGCTCCAACAGGAATTTAAATTTGTCAAGAATGGGAGATAGAAGGGTACGCGGTGGACGCTGAGACTCACCAACAGGAAATTAAATTGTCAAGAAGGGGAGGTAGAAGGGTGCGCGGTGGACGCTGAAACTCACCAACAGGAAATTAAATTGATGCGCGGAGGGACGCGATTACGCTCCAACAGAAAATTAAATTTGTCTTTTAGAAAAAAATGCGCGGAGGGACGCGATTACGCTCCAACAGGAATTTAAATTTGTCAAGAATGGGAGATAGAAGGGTGCGCGGTGGACGCTGAGACTCACCAACAGGAAATTAAATTGTCAAGAAGGGGAGGTAGAAGGGTGCGCGGTGGACGCTGAGACTCACCAACAGGAAATTAAATTGATGCGCGGAGGGACGCGATTACGCTCCAACAGGAATTTAAATTTGTCAAGAATGGGAGATAGAAGGGTGCGCGGTGGACGCTGAGACTCACCAACAGGAATTTAAATTGTCAAGAAATAACAGATTGGTGGGATAAAACCCGAATCCAATAAAATAAAACGGTCAGTGGGATAACACCCAAACCTGCCGAATCCCAACATGATATACAAAAGACACGTTAGTGGGTTGAACCCGATGCTAACATATGTGACAAAAAATAGCATACGTTAGTGAGTCAAATCTCAATGCTAACGGTGATGAAAGACATGTTAGTGGGTTGGACCCGATGCTAACGGTGATAAAAGACATGTTAGTGGGTTGGACCCGATGCTAACGGATGTGAAAAAATATAACACGCGTTAGTGAGTTGTACTCGATGCTAACGGTGATAAAAGACATGTTAGTGGGTTGGACCCGATGCTAACGGATGTGAAAAAATATAACACGCGTTAGTGAGTTGTACTCGATGCTAACGGTGATAAAAGACATGTTAGTGGGTTGGACCCGATGCTAACGGATGTGAAAAAATAAAACACGCGTTAGTGAGTTGTACTCGATGCTAACGGATGTGAAAAAAAACATAACACACGTTAGTGAGTCAATACTCGATGCTAACGGTGATGAAAGACACGTTAGTGGGTTGAACCCGATGCTAATGGATATGAAAAAATAAAACACACGTTAGTGAGTCAATACTCGATACTAACGGTGATAAAAGACACGTTAGTGGGTTGGACCCGATGCTAACGGGATATGAAAAAGCAACACACACAGTTTGAGTCAATACTCGATGCAACGGTGATAAAGACACGTTAGTGGGTTGGACCGATGCTAACAGGATATGAAAGCAAAAACACACGCTAGTGAGTCAAATACTCGATGCTAACGATGATAAAGATACGTTAGTGGGTTTGGGGACCGATGCTAACGGATATAATAAAAGTAAAAACACGCTAGTGAGTTAATACTCGATGCTAACGGTGAGTAAAAGACAACGTTAGTGGTTGGACCCGATGCTAACGGATATGAAAAAGCAAAACACACGCTAGTGAGTCAATACTCGATGCTAACGATGATAAAGATCACGTTAGTGGGTTGGACCCGATGCTAACGGATATAAAAAAGTAAAACACACGCTAGTGAGTTAATACTCGATGCTAACGGTGATAAAAGACACGTTAGTGGGTTGGACCCGATGCTAACGGATATGAAAAAGCAAAACACACGCTAGTGAGTCAATACTCGATGCTAACGATGATAAAGATCACGTTAGTGGGTTGGACCCGATGCTAACGGATATAAAAAAGCAAAACACACGCTAGTGAGTTAATACTCGATGCTAACGGTGATAAAAGACACGTTAGTGGGTTGAATCCGATGCTAACGGATATGAAAAAATAAAACACACGTTAGTGAGTCAATACTCGATGCTAACGGTGATAAAAGACACGTTAGTGGGTTGGACCCGATGCTAACGGATATGAAAAAGCAAAACACACGCTAGTGAGTCAATATTCAATGCTAACGGTGATAAAAGACATGACACACGTTATTGCATGAAAAAGTTCTTGAATATTTACCTGAAAAATCATTTCAGGAATTGACTCAATTTGAATCAATTTTGTTCAACCAATCATCTGCTTTGCATTTTGACATTGTGGCTCAAGTTGGTGGATTTGTAATCTTTTTTCTTTTTCTTTTTTTTCAAATGAAAGAAACACACACATTTTTTTTTTGTTTTTTTT